>NW_024424564.1:27576740-27598895 GCF_017311325.1 Ursus maritimus | reverse complement strand
GCGAGGGCTCTGGGACCTGGGCAGGAGGTTTGAATGCGCTCCTTAACTTCCTTTCTAGCCTTCCCAACCCACAAAACTTACTCTTTTGAAAAATAATACCGGTGCCTGGAATGAGTGAAGGTTTTAACTGATGGTGAAGGAATGTCTATATGCCCCTCAGCTCCTTTTTTCCTAGCTTTCCCCCCCTTCATCTCAAAATGCTACTCTTGCCTATTTATCTGCTCTGTAAAAAGTGCCTTTTTCTTTACTTTTTGTATGTTGATAGATGGAATGGTCCTTTCTCTTGTTCTCTCTCTCTCTTGCTGAGCAAGCTGTCACAATCTCTGATTCCTTGCAGATGGATGTAGTGAATGCTTTCCAGAGTGGAAGTTCCATTCAGGGGGCTCTAAGGCGGCAACCCTCCATCGCCAGCCAGCATCATGATGTAACAAATATTTCTACCCCTACACATGTAGTGTTTTCCTCTTCTACTGCTTCTACTACTGTGGGGTGTGAGTGTGTGTTCCTAAGTGCATGAAATTAACATTTCCTACTTCACACACCTAACGTTTCTCATTTTCTCCTTAATGTTTAAATTCATTGTTCAGGCTTTTCATAAAGCTTTCTTTTCGTAAAGTGGATTGAGACCTCAAAGTGTTGTCGTTGTTGTTGTTTTATTTCTTAGAGGGCTAGATAACAGGTGGAACAATTGCAACCAAAGATTAGATAGGAGATACGTGAGCTTGTCTCTGTGCTAACTCTGATAGCTAATACGGGGAATAAAATTGTAGCTTAGAATCTGTGAAACTACTATAAATTTTTGAGTATATGCCTTTAAACATGTTCATAGTGCATGGTTTCCAAAAGCATGTGATTTGAAACTGATCTAACAGAACCAAGAAATTACATTTTTAAAGCTGAAAACGAATCTAACATTTTGACATTTATCTTGTTCAGTTGGCAAAGTTAAGTTTGTACCATGAAGAAAAGAGCTTAGTATATAGCCAGTTGTTTGCCTTCTTAGCCTAGGTTTTGTGGCCTTGCTTCGAATTTATTTATTTACTTATTTATTTTTGAGAAGGGGTCCCTGTGTAAGCTTCAAAGTTCTGTGGTATTTATGGTTTTTTTTTTTTTCCATTTCTATAATGAGTGTAAAATTGCATCCTCAATAAGAAATGTTCTATTAAGTTTTCCAGGGAAGTAGGGAAAGTGTACCATTGATTAGTTCTTACACCATTACATGTCGTAATTTCTATTAATTGGCTAGAATAATACATTTTCTTTCAGGTTTTTAGTAAATGGTAAATTCCCCAAAAGCCTTTTAACCTCTTGTCATCCTTACTGTACGTTACAGTCTTGATTTCATGGTGGACTCTCAGAATATCGGAGGTACTAACGATATAAACCTACCCCATCATTCAGCCCATCCCTGAAATCGGCTGGAATACCTGTGCTTAATCTTATATTTGGGCAGAGACCCATCTTACCCATTTGGTCCTCTTCCAGTTAAGGACTAGGCAACATGAGAAAGCTGGAGAGAGGATGAACTGAAGAAGAAAACAGTGCTATTTTAAGGAGGACAGTTTACTCAGTGCCTGTTTGTTCACTGTTTGCTTAAGTAATTTTCATTTGTCATTTTTGACAGTGTTGTAAAACAGGCAGAACAGGAAGTATCCCATTTTGCAGGTGTGAAAACTGACTTGAAGTTTAAATGACTTGTCCACGGCTAATAAGCAGAGGCAGCATGATATAGAGCGAAGAGTAAACAAGTACTGTAAGGACAAAACAACTCTTGTTAAGTTAGACAGGATGTTAAATTTACATACATGGACAGATAGGAATCTTTCATTTAAAAATTACCCTGGTTCTGCACCTACCTAAATGAAATGGTGTATGTAAATTGCCTGGCATTATACCTAGGACAGCTAATGTCAGTTACATCCCTTCCTCCCTGTATCTATGGATTTTGCATCATTCCTGGCTCTTGAGGTCTTATTACCACTCATCCTTTCATCTCCTATATTAATTAATGTTTCTTTAGTAGCGATCTGTAAACACTTGAGGAAGACCTTCCGTATGCCAGGACTGTGCTAGAAGCTCCAGACTTTGCAGTCTAGTTCAGGAAACAAACAAGTAGTTGCAAATTTATACATGGTAACGAAGCATGGGATATTACAACAGAGTCCTTAACCCACTCTGGGAAGTCAGGAAAAATTATCCAAAGGAAGTAACTCTCAAGCTGACCTTTGATAGAAGTTTACCAGTTGAGGAAAGCAGGCCTCAGTGACAGGTACTAAAAGTAATAAAACGTCAGGTGTTGATGAGTCTGGAGTGGCAGGTAGGGATAGGAGGCTCTCTGTATCCTGTAAGAAGGATGCAAATGAGAATACCCTTCACCTGGATTTACCACTTCTTAATAGTTTATGATGTCTGCTTTATCTCTCTCTCTATGTTTATATTAGTATATACATTTTTTCTCTTCCATTTGAAAGTGACGAATATCCTGACATTTCATCTCTTAATACTTCACGTACCTCCTAAAAATAAGTTTCCTATATAATCATACCGTATCATCACATCCAAGAAGTTTAATATTGATATTCTATTGTATACAGTCCCTATTTGGTTCTCCAGTTGCCCCCAAAATGTCCTGTATTATAGCATTTTTGATCCATTTTTGCTACAGTTATTTATTATGTTATGACGTTGACTTCCAAAACAAACAAACAAAAAAAACAGGCCAGTTGTCTCATTTTACTTTATGGATCTGTCTACTTGTTTCCTCATGATTAGTTTCATGTTAAACTTTCTAGACAGATGTATATCGTGGGTGGTGTGTATTCATTTTTATTTCAGCAAAATTTTGAATAATTGACTCTTCATTTGGAGGTTGTCATATGACCTTCGGTATGCTATCTTTACTGTATTTCTGTATAATTGTGTTCCAGACTTTACATTAAATATCAGATCCACTGAAGGCCCCTCCTGACTCAGAATCTGCAGTTTAACAAGATCCCCAGGTGCTTTGCATGCACATTAAAGTGTGACAAGCCCTGGCATGACATTGATACTTGTGAACTAACACTGTTTTAAGTTTGCACATGTATTAACTCACTAATGAATCTCGCATAACAATCCTATAAGGCAGGCACCACTGTGATTTCCCAGTTTATAGTTGAGGAGATTGGTTTGTCTAGGGTTCCTCAGCTAGCAGGTGGCAGAGCTGGAATTCACACCCAGACCTTTAACCTGTGTCTTCCTGACTTCACCATGCTATACTCTTACAGAGCTAAGTGAGCCAGAAGTAAAGCAGCCTACAGCAGGCAGGGCTTGGTAAGTGCAGGAAGACAGCTTTGAGGAGAGAGATTTTAATCAGCTTTCATCAGAACTGAGCATATGTTGTTGCAAATGGCAGAATTCCCTTCTTCTTAAGGCTGAATAATATTTCCTTGTATGCAGAGACACCTGGGTGGCTCAGTCGGTTAAGCATCTGCCTTCGGCCCAGGTTGTGATCCCCAGGGTCCTGGGATCAAGTCCCGCATCAGGCTCTTTGCGCAGTGGAGAGCCTGCTTCTCCCTCTGTGCTGTTCTCCCTGCTGGTGTGCTCTGTCTCTGACAAATAAATAAAAATTTTAAAAAAATTCCTCGTATGTATATATGCCACATTTTCTTTGTTCATCTGTCAGTGGACTATTAACCTCGTTTCCATATCTTGGCTATTTATAATGCCGGAAGGAATAAAGGAGTGCAGGTATCTCTTCAAGATCCTGATTTTAATCCTCTGGATAAATTCCCAGAAGTGGGAGTCTAAAATAGACTCCTAGAATGGAGAGTAGAATGGTGGTTAGGGGTAGGGAGAAATAGGGAAATGTTTGTGAAGGGGTACAAAGTTTCAGTTAATGCAAGAAGTTCTGGAGGTGTAATGCATAGCATGATGACTTTAGGTAACAGTACTGTACTTATATACCTGAAATTTGCTAAGAGGGTAGAATCCTAACTATTCTTACCACACACACGCAAATGTGACAGTGCGTGGTGATGCATTATGTTAATTAGCTTGACTGTCATGATTATTTCACAGTGTGTATGTGTGTACCAGATCATCAGCTTGCACATCTTAGATGTATACAGTTAAAGAAATGGGCATGAATGTTACCTTTTTTAAAAATACATTCAGATTTCCATTTGAAGATTTATTAATTTTTTCATTATCGTTGTACGAGATGATTTCGGTGACTCTATCTTTTTTCCTGTAATGTCAGTATTCGTGATTTCTCTTAACAGTATGATAAATGGTATCTTCATTACTAAACAGGATTCATTAGAATCAATGCAGAAGCAGATACTATGTTTGAATTGATATCGAGTAGATGCTCAACTATCTGGATTTTGTCCCCTTTTTTGTTTTGAAAGTCTGTACGACACTGGGTTAATAAGACCTAATGTCAATGTGTGCAGCAGTGTTTTTGCGTTCATTACCCATTAACCTCTTTTCATCTATACAGCAGATTTCTGTATAGGGGGGTGATTTGTTGGGCTGTATGTTTAAGGGCAAAAATACCAAAAAACCTTGTGTTTTGCGAAATTGTTGACAGAAGAATCCCAGAGGGTTTGGGTTTTTTGTTTTAAATCTGTTCTTCCCAGTGAACGATATACTAACTAGTATATAAAGTGATTTAAGTTGTAATGTGTTATAGAGAAAAACACTAATGCTTTATAGACAAGTGGCATATACTCAAATATTTATAGCTGTTTAATGGCATTTTATAGATATTTATTTGGGTTTTGTCTTTTTTTATTTTTTAATCAAGGGAATAGTGGGGTAGATGTGAGTTCATTGTGGCATTCAGCTTATATTTGCTTGGCTTTTTCATAGTTGGTGACACCCTAATTCCTAGCATGATAAATAGTAACCCTCTGTGCTTGACTTTGTTTAACTTATTTGAATTGTTTTCAAAAATTACATTTTTTTATTTTAAAAATCAGCTAAAGCTTGTGTATGATTAAGTTTTTGTTTTGTTTGTTTGTTTTTGTTTTCTTAGGGAAAAATGTCCTAGAAAATGGCTATTAAATTTTTAGCCAGTGACAATGAGATTTTTTTCAGTATTACTTTGAATTCTATAACTCCTAATTCTTAGAGTATGTGGTTTTGTTGTTCTGTAGTGTCCTACTAAAAATATTCATTTTTTTTACAGTGTATTGCAAGTTCCACTGCATTACATGCAAATATGATTCACTCATACCTAGCTGTTTGTGGATTCAAACTCATAAGTGAACCATTTTAAAATTAAGCTAACAGTATACTGACATCTTTCTGTGTTTTCTGATATTTACAGATTCGAGTGGTGAATGCATTTCGTAGTTCTTTGTATGAAGGGTTAGAGAAACCGGAATCAAGAAGTTCGATTCACAACTTTATGACACATCCTGAGTTTAGGATAGAAGATTCAGAGCCTCACATCCCCCTTATTGATGACACTGATGCTGAAGATGACGCTCCTACGAAACGTAACTCCAGCCCTCCCCCCTCTCCCAACAAAAATAACAACGCTGTGGACAGCGGGATTCACCTTACAATAGAAATGAACAAGTCTGCTACCTCTTCATCCCCAGGAAGCCCACTACATAGTTTGGAAACATCACTCTGATTGTAAGCCGAATGTTAACACACTAGCTGCATTGTAAAGAAACAAATTGAAACTGGGTCTTTTCACATATTGTGATGGACAAGATCGTATTCTTGTCTTTGGACTTCAACAGAAGACACACTTGTACGAATGTAGATTTATTTTTTTAAAAAAAAAAAAAAGCAAAGCTTTCTGCCAGACTGAGGGTGCTTTTTGGGGGGTGGGAGAAATGAACTGACAGATAAACAGTAACTCAGCGTATGCTGACCTGTGGATCATCAGTAGTACTAAGAATGGTCCTGAACAGTGTATTAGCGGAGCTGTAGTTTATCTCAGTCCTTGATGGGAGAGGGGGAGGAGGACAGCTGGGCAAGCAAGCGAAGAGCCCTGGATCATTGAATTGATACTTTAATTTCTGCTGTTGGCTGTTAATAATTTGGATTATTTATGTTTATAAATGATACAGATCTGTTTACAAGGTTTGTAGATACTTTTTTTGTTCCTGTTCATAGATGGGAAGCTTCCTTATAACTGATGCAGAGAAAAATTAGTCCTTCAAATACTGCTGTATTTTCAGGAAAACAAAAAGGGGTGTTTCTATTGAAACTGTACTAAATTTTTGCCTACAATTTACCTTGTTAAATACTGTAGATAAATTGCTAATACTAATAGCCAAATAGATAACACTAATGCTTTGTTTAAAAAAAAAAAAACAAAAAACAAAACAACAAAAAAACATGAGCAGTGGTGTTTAATGAAGTTATGGCATCTGTCCTAATTAGTTTCTTAAATACATTTACTACTTAATGGTTTTGAAACAACTGTTTAATTTTTAAAATTTTTGAAAACTTGCTAATAACCTTTGTTCAGAATTTAGTAGACTGTTTAATGTGGGACATCAACTACATAATGAAAGATGCTTGAAATGCTTTTGTTATTTCAGGCAAATCAAATTAAATCAAACTATCAAACTACAAGAGAACTTTAGTCCTTTTTGTTTTTGTCTAAACATGTTAGCTCAGTGATGTCTTGGTGAACTGTGAGTGAACTGTATTGATTTTTCTAATAAATCCTTAGAAACCTCCATACAGCATGAGGGCTGTTGGCATTTTGAAAAAGGTTAACAGGTAGAAGCATACATGTTTTCCTTTTGTTTTTGAAACTTGTTTGTAAACATAAATATGCCCTTTTATTAAATAAATACACGGCAATGTTTTTTTTAAAAAAGAAATTTCAGCTTCTTTACTTAATTCTGCATATACGGTACATCAGTCTGTTCTCTTTAACCACCATTGGAATAAGTTTCAAGATGGTAACAGCCCCATGAGGTACCGCTTTAATCCCCCGGGGGTAAACCCAATAGAATCACATTAAGAAAATCGTTGCAATTTCACCATTTGACATATTCTTCACAGAATTTGGTTTGTCTAAAATAGTCTCACAGTCTAAAAAATAATAATCACCATTATCTTTGATAACATTTATTTTAATTTGTAAGTGGCCGAATAACAAATTAGGTAAAATGAGATCCTATGAAAAGGTGGAAACGGTCCTAAAATACGTACATTTAGATATAATAATTAGCCGTATGCTTTCGGAATGCCCATCTCTAAGCGATTTGGATTATTTAAGTCTTTGTTTCTTTCTTTTGTCGAACTTCTCCCCTTTTTTGCCCTGTCTTTACCTTTTAGGAACTGGCAATGTGTAGGGCCCAGATTTCACCAGGCATACGCTCCTCAGGCTGACATAAAGTTTACGCGGACTACGACATCTGAGCACGCTGACCTAGCAGAGAAACGTTCAGTCGATGGTGCTTGATATTTTTGGTGGGTGGGGGAAGATCTTTTTCTCTCCATCGATCCTTTGCAGTAATCCTCTGCAAGTCTTAGGAACACATGGGCTCTGTCAGCGTTGGTAATTGTACATTTATTCATCAGGTATTTAGAGCAAATCATACTGTAAAAAGAGGTAGCATGATATGCTCGAAAGCATACGAGGCTAGGAGTCATGACCTGGTTTCTAGTCTTGGTTTTGCCATTAACGTGCTGCATGACCTTGGAAAAATCATTTACCCTTCATGAGGGTGGTGGACTAGACTATCTTGAAGAACCCTTTCAACTCTAAAAGTTGACCCTAGCAACTGGAGAAGCCTACAAGGCATAGGGAATAGAGAAAAGGGAAATGTTTTCAGTTTTCTTTTTTATTTTGGTTATGCTTAAATATGAATGTAATTTCCAAAAGATTTAGACGTGCATGTGCTTTGGAGGGTTTGTATCGAGCTTTTACAGTATTCATTTTTCAACTCAAGGCAATGGCTTTTTACACCAACTCTAATCCATAAACGGGTCTTACGACGTCCATGAAGTAGTAGCAAGACATGCTTAGTGTGTATTTCTCTCTTTGAGACACTGTAATTTCTACCAGAAATTTCCAGAGCATTATGTAAGTAGAAAAAAATGCAAGCAAGCTGTTAAAGATCTTGGACCCCATGATATAGTATGTATAGCTGAAATCAGCATCTGTAATTCAATCACTTTTTCTCTTTTATCCTCTAACCAAAAAATTGTTTAATTTTGCATCCCAAATGTTTTTAATCTTTGTATATTTTTTAAAAATCCTTTTCTCCTCATCATTGCCTTTTTTGTGGTTGTAAATAGACTTACTTGCACTTTGAAGATGAGTTACTCCTTGTCATCTTACAAATATGTGATATGGTAATTTTCATAACAGATGTCAGTTTTGAACCAAGAAATGGTGATTTGTTTATAAGAAAAAAAAAACTGGCTTCATTTCTGTGAAATTGCTCTTTGAAAATTTCTTTTTACACGTGTAAGCCAACTGAGATACCGTGATGGTGTTGATTTCTTTCAATGATGCTTACCATCTCTTTTAGCCACTGAGCCTTTTATTATTTGTCTATTTGTAAAGTTTATTTGTCTTAACTCATTTAATAAATATCCTGTTTATCTGTTTCTGAATGGGGACTGAACTTCTTGAATATTGAAGTTGATCAGAGCATCATATTTCAGAATTAGTTTTTTCTACTTGAAATTTTAAAAATCCGGTTGATGAAAATTCTATAATGTACTTGAAATGCTATGGCTGTGTTACAGTGACTTGGTGTTCTAATATGCATGATCCTGCCCCTAGACTGAAAGTGGGTATATTGTCCTCACTCTCCTACCCACAGTCTTCGATCTGTACAGCAACCCTAGATCATTTCAGCAGTCTGATGAGCATGTAATATTTTGGTCTTAGAAAAGATTAGTTTTTCACAATAACTGTTAGAACTTCTTTTTTTTTTTTCATCAAATGATCCAGACTTGTCAATAGCAATTATCTGAACTCTGTGGTAACAGAATTAGATTACCCTTAGTTGGTTTTTATAATAAATTATTAACATAAATTAGCAACTTTGTTGAAATACTGACTGAACTTTTAAGTGATTATGAGTACCGTATTTTTCCATTTCGTAAAAATTATTAGTAAGTTATTGAGTCTGTGTAAGTACCACATTTCACATTAGATTTTATATATACGTATTATGTATTAGGATTAAATTTTGAATGAAGTTCCCTTTGTAAAATTAACTGAATAAGAAGAGGAGAGTTTCTGTAAGTCTTTGCTCGTTGACATTTTTCCTTCCCCGTGTGGTTAGAGAACTGTCCCATTGCAGCTGCTGCTTTCTTCTGTCCAGACTCTGTTGCCCAAATCCCATATCAACCTTTATGTTTTCAAAGTACGATGTTGTGCTCATAGACAAAAAAAAAAAAAAAAAAAAAAAAACACAACCTTTTATTGGCATAATTAATACCATCTAACTAAAAATAATCTTTGAACCATTCTTGAAAAATAATCTTCTAAAGAATAAGCATTATAATCCCATAAAGAGTGTTTCATGCAGGAAGGGAAGTTGTGACTGTATTCCTGTATTTCTCCCATCAGTACATGTCAAAAAGGAAATTGTCTTTATCCTTATAATGTAATTTCCTTTTCAACAGACTGATAATTTTGTCCCTTAGACTCTCAATTGGGAGTTCACGTTTGTGCTTTTTGTCTTAACTACTTTAACATTTTCCCCTTTTGTTAGAAAAGCACTTCGGCCTACGGATGTCCTACTAACTGTCGGCATGTTTGATCTGTATTCTCTGAATTCAAAGCGGCCGTGTCAAGCTTCATCATATGAGTAGCTGCAAACCGGGCATTAAAGTAGGAAACGTGCATATGTGCTTATACGGTATCCGTCTTTGGCGCAGCTTTCTTAACCACTGTATCCGAGGAGAACTAGTTCCAAAATCAGTAACCCAAGTCCGGGTATGGGTTCCACGCAGGAAGACCCTGAGATTCTCTTTAAGTCAGAGTTACAAGGACCACACAATTTCCGAATTGCTTTTCAGATAATTAAGTGTAAGCACTGATGCTTTTCTTAGGCATTAAGAGGAATATCGTCACACGTAAATTAATATTTACAGAGACTTGCTGTATGCTAAGCACTTTGTGTAGATAATGTGACTAGCTCTCTGTTACTACTGCTGCCATTTTACATACAGGGAAACTGGCGTAAGTTTACGTAGCTTGCTGTAGGTCACGTGGCAAGCTGGGGAGTCACACTTACGGCTGACCTTCTCAAGAGCCCAGGCTGGTAGCTGCTGGTCTTTTCTGCAGTACAAGCACCTCGCCATCCTGAGTCAGGGCCCAATACCTAAAAAATTGTGCTTAACCTTGAAGTCTCCTTTGTTGTCCTTTTCTGATGCCAAATGCTTCAGAGAGAATCTGAAGAATCTTCATGAGGTTCCTGGAGGATAGCTCAAGACCAGAGACTGAGGCAGAGGGTCCCTGACTAAGTCGTGTAACCCATGCTTTCGTTAGACCTCCCGTAACTGAAGAGCCACGGTGAAACTCAGTAGAAGGGCGTTTTTACTAGCGTATGTTGATTAGAGAATTCTGTGGTTCATTACTTTTAAGATAGATATATTTATTCTAAGTTCTATAGATAACCTATTAATTTAACAGGTCATTGCTTTATTTCCTGAATAATTTGGAATGAAAATAAATTTATCACATTGAGGATATAATCTGCATTTTTGTTGAAATTTGTGAAAGAATATGACCTACCTAGTTTTGTATTTTTTGAAAAATTATTTTGTCCTTTTTAAATGTGCAATCTTTAAAATAAAAATTGGCAGCCAATATTTCACTACTGTTTTAGTACCATTTTACATTGATGTTGTTTATGGTTTATGAATAGTCAACTGGCCTCATAGTCTTAAAAATGAGATGCCTGCTGATCTTTAAGGTAACATTTATCTTAGTGAATGAAGATAAAATATATTAAAGCAATCTTTTTCTGTAAGGCTACTTTTGAGACCATTAATATTTAGCCTAAGTCATACCTTCATGAATAGCTTGAGAATGAGTGTAAAAAAGTAAGAGTGGGACCTTAGGGAGACCTGTGGTATCTGAGGTTAGCAATTCAAATAACGATGCTTCTACTTTAACTAGTATTCTAAATCTTTTAACCGTAAGCCTGCCGTTTCATTTAGCTTCAGACCCTCTGAGGACGGTATGTACTCTCTGAAAGTGTTAATCTTTACTTTCTCACTTCTATAGACTTAGACTGGGTCGTAGTTCTCCACTTCTGAGGTGTGATGGGCGAGAGGGAGAACGGTAACAGGTGCAGCCACACAAGTTGCTGGAGTCTGAGACTCCAGTGAACACTACCCTAGCGTCTGTCCTCCATCTCCTGTGCCCCATTAATTCGTTCAACAAATGCTTGGTACCTGGCCTAGGGAATTCATGCTGTTCTGGACTCGGGAGAACCAAGCAAAGTCTTTCCTCTCATGGAGTTCATGTTCTAGTAAGAGCCATAGTCACCTGGTAGGGAACGATGCAATGTTACATAATGCGGTGAGGGAGGTTCTCTTACATAAGGTGACATTTCAGTAGACGCCTGAAAGAAGTGAAGGAGCCAACTGCTCGGTTGTCTGGAAGATCTTTCCAGAGAGAGGTTCCCGTAAATAATGTTTAGCACGTTTGAGGGACACAAGGAGGCCATTGTAGCTGGAGGGTAGTGAACCGGTGGGAGAGTAGTAGGAGACAGCTCAGAGACGTAATGGGAGACTTCGCCTAACTCTGGCTTTTATGCCGAGTGAAGTGGGAGCCCAGTGGGGGGGTTTTGAACAGAGCGGCCACATAATCGGGCCTCCGGAAGGATCGTGGCTGCTGTGGAGAGACAGAGAAATTGGAAGTTAGGAAACCAGTTAGGAAGCTAACCTTTTCAGACTCATTTCGTGCAATTTAGTTTCTTCTGTGTTTTTCGTAGCCCGTTTCTAAAGAGCTTTTGGACCCCTTTATCTGTTCTAACTTTATGCTCATCCTGCTCTTTGAGATGACACAAGACTGACATCATTTTTACAGTCAACCCTGAAGAACCTATATATTCTCATTTGCTTCAGGCTCTATGCAGTTTCCCACGTGGATCACAATAGCCGCTGTTTCTGCTCTGTGTTACTCAGCAGCGATGGTCACAAATAGAAGATGGCCATTTCTCAGCTATTTGCTCTCTAGGAGTATATTTGGCACTCTAAATTTTCCTTACCTTGAAAAGCTCTCTACACATCCTAATTTATTCTTTATACTAATCGGCACGATTGCTAGTCTCTTGGTTTCCTCCATCATCTTCCAGTCTTTCAGCCTACTACCCTTCACCGATTCCATCCTAACCAAGGCACTCGAGCTGGCCCCCTCACTTCTGCTCTGTCATTGATGGCTTTGCCTCCTGAGTGTTTCACTACCTTGGTACCTAAATCGGAATCACCTTTAACTTCATATCCTTAGCGTCAGAGTGTGCTCACAAACTTGCTGGTGACCAAAATCCACACTCGTTTGCTGGCTTTCCTCAGGGATGTTCAAGCCAAACCTTTAATTTGTCTCTCATTCTCTTCAGGGTCATTCTTCATTGCATTTATTCTAAACCTTTGCATTTTTCTCAGAACCAGGATTCGAGAGATGGTTTGTCTGACTCTGTAGGACACACCTTTTCCATTCCACCTCTCACGGTCAATCAGTCCCGTGTTTTTTTGCCATGTTTTATAGGAGACGCCTGCCTCTCCTTGTGCTTTTATTACTGGTTTTGGGTCCCAAAGAACAAGAGTTTATATATATATTAAACTATTGTCTTAGCCCCTATTTGACTAATAATTTTATCATCTAGTTTATTCTCAACTCTTCCCAGCTTCATGTTGCCCAAGACAGTGATTCGCTTTTCTTCTCCCCCTCTATGGAAACCACTATTTCACAACAAAACTGAAAGACATAAACAGGACAGTCTGCCAACCACCCTTTGCCTTACTTTGCACTTTATACTACCTACTAATATATAACAATGTACATTTAATCTAGTCAACCAAGTAGGGATCACTAAGTAAGTGTTATAACTCAGGGTCGTAGCTTGAGCCCCACATTGGGCATGGAGTCTACTTAAAATGTTCACTCTACACACAAATGGCCATCAGATCCAGAAACAGGTCTTGTTGAAATGCTGCCTACTGCCTTTCCTATTTTGCTATACACAGTTCTTCCTTGGTTTCAGGTGCTCTTTTGCTGTCTTTTTTTCTTTTCCTTTCTTTTTCACTCTTACTATCCTAGTCTCTTCCCTCTTTACCTCAGATGCACTTTGGTTTCTCAGTGGTTCTCTCTACATCCCTCCTTCCACCTCGCCCATCACCAGTCCATAATCCAAGCCTTCCTAAATCACCACTTGCCCACATCATCCCCCCCAAAAAAATAGATGAGTAAATAATAAACTTCTGAATGGCTTTTTATTTGCTTCTTACAAACTCTTCGGCCTCAGCTAGTTGTCGCCCGCCCCTCTTTCCTCCGCCATGAGCATGCTCTCCGTTCTTCCCTCTCCTGTAAATTCCTCCTTGAAGCTCCCCTGTTCCTGCTTGCACTTGCTCCCTCTTCACGGGGCATGCACCGTGCAGCCTCCCTCTACACACCCGACATGGAAGGGAGAAAGGATGATGCGCTATTTTCAGAGGAAAATCGCCTCTCCAGGACCGAGTGCTGAGGCTCCAACAGTGGGTCTCCCTTTAGGTAGAGGCAGTGTTATGTCCAAAGGCATTTGCCTGTGAGTCAGCAGACGTGGGTTCTGGTCCCAACTCCACCTTGTACCAGGTTTTAATACTTGGAAATTTCATTTTCCTCAACAGAATTGTATTACAATTCCTGCCTAGCTTTCGATGTTCAGGTGAACTTGGAAACAGTAAAAGCACTTTAACAATTACAAAGGGCAATGCAAAATGGTACTATTCACACGATAACAACAGAAACAATCCTGGCAACACCTGTTCCTGCCCTCCCCATCAATTGGTTGAAGTAGACAATTTTCAAGTCAAAAGGACGCTTAAGCCCCAGCTGATTTGTAAACACCCAAGGCTTTATGAAGATTACCCTGGAGATTCATCTCATTAGAAAGAAGTGTTTGCTTCTGGTTCCCTTGTTTCCCTGTGTTTTCAGTCAATAGAAACATTTTTCCTTTTAAAGAGAAGCAGCTTGCTTGCCTCTTGCACATCTGGGAAGTGGAGCCCAGATGAGTGAGCTAGTGACCCAGTCGCTCAGGTTTTTGAAGCTATGTGGTCATTCAGCAACACCGCTAGATGCTCCGAGGGTGCAGGACTATGACCTCGTTTTAATTGCTTTCTGTGTTCCTGGTCATATCTGTACCCCTAGACTGGACCGTGGGAGGAATGCTTATTTCCCAAAGGGCTGCACATTGGAGTCACGTGAGGAGCTTCAAAACACACCAGCACCAGACTCCAACCCCAGGCAGTATGGACAAGAATGTGGCCCGGCCATAGGGTTTTTTTTTAAACTTCCCAGATGATTCTAATATGCAGCCCAAAGTTTGGGAACTGCTGGTCAAGCAGAGGGAAGCATTGAGAACGATGATACTAAAATGCAAGTAGTTAATGAAAAACATAATAATTTTGTAAATTGGCCTATTAAGATGATATTCGGTACCAGAGTCTGTTTCCTTGGACTTAAAAAGTCAAGTTGTTTCTAATACTTTGGAAGTCAACGTTTAGAAAAGAATGTATAGATTATATTCAGTTTAGTTTTTTAAATTTAGTTTGATTAAAAACTATCATAAAATGTATTTTTTTGGAAATGTGCTTACTAATAAGCTAAAACCTCTTTATCTCATTATTTGAAAAACAAATTATAACAGATTCGAAAATAATCTAGTTGGTTTTGTGAAAGCCACGTGAAGGATTTCAAATATTAGGTCATATTGCTTACCTGTTCTTGAAATTTCTAGTCTATATTTGTAGATAGTCTCAAAATCAAGCAATATGTCATTTTAAAATGTATTTCTCCCGCATTATGTTTTTTTTTTTTTTACATAGTTGAAAGTAAACAGCATGTATCACTTGACAGGTAAATGTCATTTATGATGAATATTAAATTTATAATACAATATTTAGGAGTATACGTTTTTCAGATTTTTACATAAAATCACCTTATCTCATATCTGGAAAAATTACTAATTGATCTTTTTTCTATTTCTAAAAACAATTTCTAAGTTAAATTAGTCAAAAAAGGTTGCCTCTAACCATCATTTCGTTAATGCCTAAAAGATCCCATAACATTACCCAACTGGTGGTCTGTTCCTATGCTTGAGTCTTTCCAGCATTCGTTACAATGCATACACTTGAACATTTACTGAGCCCGTCTTCTGGGTCACTCACTTTCCTATTTACCTCAGTAAATCATTACAACTCTATTCCCCCTTGTATAAGAAAGAGGTTAAGAAACTTGGCAGTGGCCACACAGCTACTTAGCATCATCTGGGTTTTGAATGCAGAACCGCTGACAACCAGGCACAAACCATTACAGAGACTGTAAAGCCTCTTCAGCAGGGTCCAGTCACTCCGAGGGTCAAGGAATTAAGATCCTATCACCTCAGTTCTTCATGAGCTTTTCAGATGCCTGAAGGCGGCTTGCATGCCCCTCACCTCCAAACTCCTTCCCCAGCCTTTCCCTGCTCAACCGTCCCCAGTTTCCAGCAGTGTTCTTCACAGTAGGGTGACCACGTGTACACCCCCCTTTACCAGGGTCAGTCTGTGCATGAGCTCGCCTTCCCAGGGTCGGTGTTAAGAGCTCCCCCTCTCACTCAAAAGTGTTCTGGCTTGAACGATCAAAAATTATACATTTTCAAGGCACATCATCATCTTGGTCCTTTCCCTCTAATGTTTACATCCGTCTGGGTCTGCAGCATGGCTGCTGTTATTTAGAAATTGGGTTATTTGGGATTCGGCTGCTATGACAAGTAGACGATTGAGAAAAGATGCAGAGCCATCTTTTGTCATCTGCAGAGATCACAAAGGGACTCCGAAGTATATCCCGCTAACAGGACAGCTCTCAAGGTTCAGTTCATAGATCCCCAAGTCTCTAGTTTCTAGCTGAAGAGCCCTCTGTTCTGCATCATGCGGTTCTTCAAACGAAGCTACGGGGGCTGACTTATTTCCACCTGGGAGGCTGAGAGTGTCATTTGGGACCTAACTGCTGATGCAGGGGTGATTGCTTAAATATAGTCAAAATTCACATAGCTGATCTGAATGCCTACATAAAGTTCAAAGAAGATCTGTGGCTTAAAAAATATATATATATTTTTTTATATTTATATATATATATTTATATATATTTTATATATATTTATATATATATATATAGTAAAACTTGCTTACCAGACACATTATGAATCAGACTCCCCTTTGAGGACAGCATCTACTAAAGTGACTGACATATAGGCTGTCAATTGATGATCCTAAATAAATGAATGAAATCATGTTATTAAAAAAATATATTTCCCTACATGATTTTAATAGCAATTCAAGTGTTTAATAATAGAGGCTTCTTTATGTATATTATAAAATACCTTCAGGATAGAATATTCAATCATTAAACATGTTTCTAAAAAGTTTAAAAATCATACACATTTTATATATATTTACTTAATATAAATATATTTAACATTTATATATTTAAAATTAAAATTAAAAATATTTAATATAAATTACATATATATGCCTTTTTTTCATTCAGCCTAATACTGTAAATGTTTCCATGTCCATATTTTAGACTCAATTCTGTAAAAAAGTAAGTTGTGTGAGTAGGACATGTTATTTGGTCTCTATATGCCTTACTTCATTCTGTAAAATTGGGATAGCAGTATATTTACCTATCCCTCAGGGTTATTGTGACAGTCAAGTAAGATGAAAAGTCAAAAAGTCCTGGGCACAGAGCACCACCTGTAGAAAAGAATTTGGTGAATACTCTGTGGGTTATAATAGTAAGAACTTTCATTGAAGTGGTGTTATTAGCAAATTATGCAGTATGGGCTGATCCCAGTACAATGAGGAAGGCAAAGTAGATCAGGGATTGTAAACTGGTAGCCTGTCAGCCCCATTTGACCCATCAAAGCGTTTTGTTTGACCAATGGTAATGGCCCACAGGGTATTTTGTTTTGTTTAATGTTTTTAATTGATAACCTGCATTGACCGTTGGATTTCACTAAAAACACCCAAATTGTTGGCATCGGGCAACATTAGACCCTCCATCCCATATGATAATAGTTTGGTGCTTTACCCTCTCTAGTTTGCCACAGTCCCCACCAATCCCTATGGTCTCTACACCCCTGTCATTTACTAGTACTGGTGACCATTTATTACTGTTTCTCTTACAGCCAAACTAAGAAGAAAGTGAAATATTTTTATTGCTATCAAGTGTGAAATAATGAAAGCTTGATACTATCAGGAGTCACTTGCAAGAAAAATTCTCACTCCAGTCTTTTTCACTCCTGTGTGTTACCTGCCTTGCTCCAGAGGCATTGGTGTGGGACCCATAGCCTCTCTCAACTTCTAGAGCTATAAGGGAACGGCACGTTGGGCCGGACAATTGTATCTCTTCTTCATTGTGTACGTGAGTGAGTTAAGACCCCCAGGAGATGGAGACTTGTCCAAGGTTCTGGCTGAAAACAAAGTTGAGGCTGAATCTAGCTGTAAAGTGTTCTCTCTCTAATATTGGGCTCTTAAAAGTTTTATTTTTGTCTTAATTTTTAAATAATGGAAATGAGTGTAAATTAATTACCTGTAGAGTAAACAAACCCTCAAAACCTCTTCCTTTCTACAAAACATGTAATTCACAGCTTTCTAAATGCAGACTTTTAGCATATCCTGTTGGCCTCAACTTTTTGTCTTCATAAGCTTAAGTTTTGCTACAATGCTTGTAGCCTATTTAAAGAGACCAGTTGAAAGGTATTGTGTTTTGCATACTGGTTTTCCTTTTTTAAAGAATGGAGAACGTGGACAGAGCTTGTCCCTTGAAGCCCACACAACCTGGAAACATGCAAGTCTATCCAGAAAAGCCTGAGGGGGCTCTTGATTACCTGTGCAACTGGAAGACCCACGAATAATAGAGCCACGGATATATGTAAAATTTATTTTAACTATTAATTTCAAGCTTCTCCAAAACATTACTTAATATAAATAACAAATGGCTGAATTAAATCATTATACTTTGATGCTCTTTTCTTCTCCTCTCCAGTTTCTGGAAAGGGAGATAACACAAAGGAGTTGGAAAGCAGATGACATGGGTAATTCGCAGTCAGATCTATACTAAATAAATGAGGCATTATTAGTATGTATAAAAATATAAAGATCTTTTTTGATTTATCATGTGACTCATTCAGTTAATTTGAAGGCAGAACAAAAGAATGACGGCTGGTAGTGTTAGTAAGAAAACAGCACTTAGACTTTTCCCTTTGGAACATTACCTTTTATCACTGGATTGGAAACAAACGTATATGGGAGATTTTGGATGGTATTTGTTATGAAACATCCCCAAATATAAATAGCTTTGGTTTTCTTTTTAGATTCCGAGAATAATCCACTCTCATTATTAAATAAGGGAAGTATGTAGTGACAAGGAAAACTATCCTTAATCCCATCACCCAGATTTAAAAAGAAAAACAGTCCCCATAGAGGAAGGTGTGAGGCATGGCCCATCAGTCTCACTGACCAGGCCAGCTGAGGGGAAGGGAGCGGAGGATTTCGGTTCACAGGAGGGTCCCCTGAGGAAAAAGGAAGTAAAAGTGCAAAGAGCTGTGTGATCAAAGGCCCGGCAATGAAGCAATAAAGGGCATCCCTCAGGACGGTAGAGTCAAACAGCGATGGCCCAAGCTGCTCTTCTGTGAGACCTTCAGAAGTTGAGAGAAGGACATAAACAAAAGAGCCATTTCTCCCTCAGTCAGAGAGAGGGAAATGGAGGAAGGCTTATAGGGAAAGATTCAAGTGGTCATAGTCCCAAGGGGCAAGTGTGGAAGACCCAGTCTGAGCAACAGTGGGAGAACAGAGCAGAGCAGAGCAGTGCTTACAGCAATAAGCAGGCTTGTCACAGGAATCAGCCGAAGTCATGCTTTCAATTCTGGTCGAGAAACCTCACTGGGCGTCTACCCTCTGCAAGGACTCTACTAGGCAGATCGGGTACCAAAATGAAAAAGACACCATCCCCAGTACCTGCAACTGACCCGGAAATTATTATAATAATGCAGGAAGTGCAGGAGCCATGCCAGGCAGGGTCTGTTGGAGCATGGACTCCGGCAAGAATGGGTTAATCCAGGCTTAGAAAGCTGAGCAGAGACACCACTGGGAGGGAACTTGAGAGATGCACAGGGCTCTGCCAGAGAGACAGGCCATCCAGAGAAGACAGCTGGGGGCAAAGGAGCAGGGGAGACAGACACTTTCTCCATGATCTGTAAGCTCATCAGGTAAGCAGTAGTTCTCAATTCACCACCCGTTAAGAGTCACTGAATTATAGATGTTTAAAATACACTAAGAATCTCCCTAGGACAGGCTAATGGGGAAGGCTTATCGTGATTAACTAGACTCTTCGAGATGTGGGATTGTATTGCTTTTAAATATATAAAGGCATTCAGATGAGAATAACTGTTGGATAATAGATTTTTTAAGAAACTGACAATGAAACATTGGCTTATAAATGTGTGCTTCTAATGTGTTCTTTTCTACTATTTAAACCTTTCCCCTGACAATCTTGATTATACTATGAATTTGCTAAACCCACCTTCCTTTGCTACCATCTAAAGCAAAATAAATCCTGGGTCGGAATAATAAATACTTATTGTACAATTTTGTGGAAAAAAATAAATTTGGGGGGTTACAAAAAGGACATTCTGCTTCTTAGCGAATAATCTACCTAGTAAATATTCTCTCGTGGTTTGATCTGGTGACAGAAAGGACAAGAAGGCTTAAAGATAAACATCTTTAAAGTTATTCCTCCACTGCCAACCGTACGACTTCGTGCTGAGATCTAACATAAATACAAAACATAAATTCTCTGTCTTCTGCCAACAGAACTGGTTCCATGAAGTGAATTATCACTAGACTAAAACTGTTCCATGACTTCTTTTACCCAGGAGTTTAACTATACAGTACATTTTACTGCACACGCAGCTTTATGGAATGTGGAGACAACATCTGATTTAATATTTTCTATTCAGGCTGTTTACTTTGTAGTCAAACATTCTTCAGAAACATTTTAGTCTCCCCCTGCCCCCCCGACATTTTCCATCCACGGCTGTCAGTTCCTATTTAGAAAGGTTAATTGAGACTTGGAGTCTCTAAGCCTCTGATACAGAAGCAGCTTTTTCTGGCCTTAATAGTTTTCTTTGAATTTGCTGCCAGGTCTGATTCTACATGTAAATATTTACCTGAATTAGTTTTAAAAAAAATTTTTTTTTCACAAGAGTGGGGAAGGGAGGTTACCATAATGTCATTTATGATATGAGAAAACTAACTTTCATTTCTACCCACTTCTTTATGCTAATTTCTTGGTTGTCGTCAAATTTGCAGATGTCTTCGTTACTGCTTTTCGTTAAACTTGTAGCCTCTTTGGAACTGCTGAGTCAACCAGGAAGTAACACAGCACATTAACAGGAGCCCACGCTGTTTTAATTAACTCCCCTTAATGTCACAGAGGATGCTGGGTCAAGTGAGCCCTTAGCCGTGACCCTTCACTCTTGAAAAGTGAGCATCTTCTTATGAGAGCCGGCTTTGAGCCGCTTACTGTGCACTGCTGACATGTTCCTTGTTCACCTCCGCAAAAAGCAAAGCCTGCTTTGGAACGTAGTGGAAATAACCCACCGCAGAAGAAATAGTCTGTGAGCCTAAAACCTTGCTGTGAATGTTGGCTTTTTGCTACAGCCTCCTGCTAGGAAGGAAGAAACCTTGTCTCGTTCCACCACCTCACTTCCTCTTTCCATCCAGAGGTCACCCGCCCAGTTGAGACGGAGGAAGGGAGCTGATGAGCCGGGCCTTGTGCTCCCTGCTCCGCGGCTGCACTATCCAATAGGCATGAAACATGAGCCACTTTGGTAAATTTAAATTTCCTAGTAGCTACGTCCAAAACAAATAAAAAGAAACAGATGAAATTAATTTTAATATGTTTTATCCCAGCTTATCCAAAATATTATCCGGTTTGACATGAAATCAATTGCAAATTTATTAACAAGATATTTTACTTTTTCTTAACTAAGTCTTCAAAATTTGTCGTTTATTTTACACTCGGAGCCTATCTCAATTCAGACATTAACTTCCCATTGGAAATAAGTATCCAGTTAAGTACGTTTCATAAAATTAACAGTTGAAAAGATAGATTTACAAGCTGTTCCAAGTATAGTAGACATCGTTTTCCAATAACTAACCAAGTGTCCGTGTTCAAAAGTTAGTTGAAATTAAATAAAAATATTCCTTCCACTCCTTAGGCTCACTAGCCCACATTGCAAGGGCGACCATACCGACAGCACCGCACGATAACCTTGCTAAAGTGTGGTCCACAGAATGACGGCGGCAGCAGCACCTGAGATTTTACTAGAAATGCAGAATTTCCGGCCTCATCCCAGACCTACCAAATCAGAATCTCCATTTTAACAAGATCCCCAGGTAACCTGTATGCACAGTATAGTTTGGAAAGCACTGATCTATTTAACACAACCAAGAAATTTGGTATTACTGCATGCATTTTACAGATGGATATACTGAAGCTCAGAGAGGTTATAAATGTGCCTAAAATCACAGGACTAACAAGTGCAGAAGCTGAAATTCAAATTCACACCTTGCCCATTTTTAAGCCCACACTCTTTCTAATATTAATCACCCAAAGCATAGATTATGAATTTGTGGAAGTTAATTTAATTTTATTTTATTTTTAAAAGATTTTACTTATTTATTTGACAGAGAGATAGGCAGCCAGCGAGAGAGGGAACACAAGCAGGGGGAATGGAAGAGGAAGAAGCAGGCTCCCAGCGGAGGAGCCTGATGTGGGGCTCGACCCCAGGACTCTGGGATCACACCCTGGGCCCAAGGCAGACGCTTAACGACTGAGCCACCCAGGCGCCCCTGGAAGTTAATTTTAAATGGCACCCAGAGAGCATTGTAAAACACACACACACACACACACACACACACACA
>NW_024424564.1:27564766-27576730 GCF_017311325.1 Ursus maritimus | reverse complement strand
ACACACACACACACACACACACACACACACAAATACAAAGTTTAAAGATGTGTCCCTTTTCTACCCTCTTTTAATTTTCCTAATAAGGTCAAGTATGACGTCTCTGACTGGTGCTACCACACGTTGAATACCCAACACTTGGTGAAGGGAGCCACAGCCGAACCTCCAGCAAAATGTCCAGCCAGATCCTCGTAGCTTTGTTCCATTTCATTGTATTTATTCTTACTTTAACCTTCTCTTGATGGCAAATGAGGCTGACCTTCCATTTACAGGAGTAATACATAAAGTAGATGTGCTTCAGGAACAGGAAGTGGTTACAAACGCCGGTGGCACCCAGACACGACCACGTGGGGAGGGAGGCCGAGGACTGACAGGTGCGGGAGCCGCTCTGGATGAGGGGCTTCCCCAGCAGCTCTAGCCCTCGCGCCGACCGGAAGCCCCCAGAATGTCGTGTGAGCTTGTATAAAGCACTTGAACAACTGTTAACGCCCTTTTACTTACATGTGCCGTCGATGGGAAGAGGATTTGTTTATTTGATCGGTTGCCCCGCATTTCCTACTTCCCAGCACAGAAAACAACAGGTCTTCTTCCGAGCTGCTCAGGTCCACGGCAAGGCTGTGGCCGCGAGGGCGGCCGGTGGAGGCGTCTGCTCTGCTGGGGGTGAACGGGGGGCGGGGGCCGCGAGGAAGCCGGGGCCGCGGAGGGCTCGCAGGACGGCCCTGGCCAGGCTTGGAGCCGGCTCAGGAGCTGAGGCTCCCTGGCTTGCTCTCCCCGGCGCCTGGGGTCACCCGGGTTACACGGCCTGCTTCCGACACTGCCTCGTCCCTTTGGGGCAACCAGAGGTGGTTTTTGTCTTTTACAAATAAAACCCCTGACTGTTACAATGGGATTATTTGATTATCCCTCGAACCCACCCAACTACCAAGTCCCGCCACAGAGAGCCTGCGTGCTGTCGTTCACACGGCGCAATCCTGGGGCCTGTCCCGTTGTTTCAAGCAAGCTCGGTGCTCAAAAGTTATTCGATGAATGAATGAGTATTGAGCAGATAGGAGATGCCAATCAACAGTGCCTGAAACGTCATACGGCACTTTCTCAAAACAAGCTTAACGTATTCTAATTTTAATTCTAATTTACGAGAATCGATCTAGGAAAAACTGAACTTCGGAGATAAATGAATAATGATATCTAAATTAAAGAGCCCTTTCCTTCGCCAACGGACTCACCCAAGATTCCTTCCCTTATTTTTCTACTGTTAAGTTTTGCTTTCTAACTAGAAACTATTAGAGGAACTTCAACAGAAGAGAGCACAGAGGGGAAAGTTTTTGCGTGGTGAATATGTAATGTTTTCAAAATTAAAGGAAATAAATTATCAGAAAATAACACATTCAGAGCCACTGGCAAGAAGACGTGGTTCAACTATGAAGATTACACATACCTGAAATAGATACGTCAATCACAGAATTTTCAGAAATTGGTTTGTGGTCTGCTAAATCACAAAGCCACGCTAAGCAGTTCACCGACATCATTATGCTTCGCAACAACCGGAGTTACGTACTTCTGTGGCCCTTTGCCAGGTGAGGAAACTGAGACACAGCAGAGAAGCTAAGCAATTTGCCTAATTCGCCTAAAGTCAAAGAGCTAACTAAGAATCACACAAAGAGCCGGGATTTAAATGCCAGCCTGACTCCAGGCTTAAGATTTTCAGCACATGCGAACCGTGTTGCCTATAGCTTTGTGGCATGTATTTGTAATAAAGACTTTGGCTTCATTTTTGATGTTTGACACCTGGCCAATTTCAGGTTGCCACCCCTCCTGCTTCTTTTTTTTTTTTTTTAAGATTTTATTTATTTATTTGACAGAGATAGAGACAGCCAGCGAGAGAGGGAACACAAGCAGGGGGAGTGGGAGAGGAAGAAGCAGGCTCATAGCGGAGGAGCCTGATGTGGGGCTCGATCCCATAACGCCAGGATCACACCCTGAGCCGAAGGCAGATGCCTAACCGCTGTGCCACCCAGGCGCCGCCTTCCTGCTTCTTTTTGCCTCACATCTGGGCAAGTCCCATGTGGAAGTGTGCCCCTTTCCTCTCTCGGTGCCAGCGGGGAGCTCCCCTCGCCCCAACCCGACCTCCTAATCACACACCCGAAAGCCACTCCGTCCTTGCTTCTCTCCAGCCAGTTTTAGCCCAGCTTGAGTGGCTGCCTTGACCCCCCTAGAAGGGCTCAGCGTGTGAGTAGTAAATCTCTTCATATTTCGGTGTTCGTGTGGCATCATCTCATCCAAACAAATTTTGGGGCAGGTGGTGTGGATCCCACCCTTCATGGGACGACCACAGTCCAGTATGAAATGTCAGCACTGAGCCCTAGGGTGTGAAGCCAGCAGGCTACATGAAACGCTCTTCTAAAAAGAAAAAGAAAAAAAAAAAAAGACTATATGAAACTCCTTGTTGCATTTACTGCACACACAGAGAAATTCATTTATCTCGTTGTCTAATTTTTGTGAATATTATTGTCAAGGGAGGTAGTTCTGTCTTCCTTCCCACTTCAGGCTAATTTCTGTTTTTCCCTAGGAAGTTTTCCAGCTCAACAAAGTAGGAATTAGTTATTGATTACTATATTTATTGAGCTGAAGTTGACTAGTGGGCAGGGTCACTGGAGTGTAAACGTTAGCCCGCAGGCATAACACTCTTCTGCTTTTCACCCGCTTAAACGTTCAGTACCATGACCCTACAACGTTTGCACTTTCACCCCCCTGATGTGTCCTCACTATCCCCCCTGCTCAGCTTGAATTCCACGGCCAGTCGTCGTAATCACCCCCTTGCTTACATCTTCGTCCACGTTACCATCTCTCTCTCCATCATACCCTGGTTAAATCCACCTCTCTGCCGACGACGCACACCTGCCCTTGAAGCAGGTTGGGAACCATCAGACAGGTGGTGCTGACTGTAGCGCAGGTCGCTGAATGTAAGACAACAACCCTCAAAGGGCCGCAAGGTGCCGCCAGGAATTCACACTGTGTGTCCCCAATCCATTCATTCTCCCATGCTGTAAAGTGCTTGTTCTACAGCTTTTCCTTTTCCTCAAACCTCTAACACACCCACCCACACTTTCACTCTTCGCTGATGACCTGGCTTCCTACTTCACTGGAAATATCGAATCAACTGGAAGAGAATTTCAACTGACCGCCTGCCCTGCGTTGACTTACCAGCATCTGCAACCCACACACTGCGCCTTTCCGCCTGGAATCAGAGGAATTACATGCGCTCCTGTGGAAACCCCTGTGCGCCAGACTCCGTCCCCCTCACCTACCCAAGGCCAGGACTCCAGCAATTTGCCACTTCCCTCCTAAATCATCAGTCTTTTACTTTTTACTGGCTTATTCCCTTGGGCATGTAAATTTTCTCTTGAATTCATTTCCCTTGATAGTTACCACAAAATTCTTTTTTTTTTTTAAGATTTTATTTATTTATTTGACAGAGAGAAAGACAGCCAGCGAGAGAGGGAACACAAGCAGGGGGAGTGGGAGAGGAAGAAGCAGGCTCCTAGCGGAGGAGCCTGACGTGGGGCTCGATCCCATAACGCCGGGATCACATCCTGAGCCAAAGGCAGACGCTTAACCGCTGTGCCACCTAGGCACCCCACCACAAAATTCTTTTTATTCCTTTTTGCACTAAAAATCCTCAAAGAGATATCTATACCATCTCTAAACCCTCTCCTCCCGTTCTTTCTTAAAACCACTACCCTGGCTCTATGATTCCATCTAAACTGCTCTTGTCAAGAAAAAACAATGACCTCCGTATTGTTTAATCCAATAGTCAGATTCTGGATCCTTATTTTGCTGAACTGAGTGACATCATTTGACAACTGATGACTCTTTCCTCCATGGCATGCTTTTTCCATTGCCTTCCCTTTTGTTAGTTACTTCCTCTGTGTCTCTTTTGATGGTTCCTTCTTAATGTGGGAGTACCCAAGGGAACAGTCCCTAATTCTCTCCTCTATCTTTATTCACTTTCTTGGCAATGTCATTATGACCTGAAATACAAATCTACATGCAATCACATCCCAATGTGTATTTCCAGCCCAGACTCCTTTACTGAACTCCAGATGTGTATACCCAAGGCTTTCTTGACATCTCTACTTAGGTGTCTAATAGACATCTGGAAGTCAGCATTTCCAAAAATAAGCTCCCGATCGTTCCCCCATCCATAGTCATCTCAACTGATGACAGCTTTATCCTTGCGGTTTTACAGGCCAGACTTTGAAGTCGTTATTGGTTTTCCTCTTTCTCTGACACTCCATCTTCATCCCAGCAGGAAATGTTGTTAGCTCTGGCTTCAGAAGATGTTCCGAAGCCAGCCACTCCATACTACCTCCACGGCGACCACCCTGGTCCAAACCACCATCACCTCTGGGTAGCAGATTACTGCAACAGCGTCCTGACTGGTTTACTTCCTTCTGCCTTGGTCCTCTGAAGTCCATTCTCAACAGGGTATTGCTGTTAAGGGTGATTGTTTTAAAATATAAGTCAGATCCTGCCATCACTCTATACTTGGCAATGGTTGCTCATTCAAATCCTCACCAAGTCCTCCAGGTTTCTTTTTAATCGATCCCATCTATCCTCCCTTTACCTCACCATCCTCCTCTTCTATGACTGCCCAAACCACTCCTCCATTAGCTATGATGGCCCCTTTGCTGTGCCTTTGAACCAGCAAGTATGGTCTCATTGTAAGGCTTTTTCATTTGCACAACTGTTACCTCCCTCTGAAACATTGCTCCCACAGATAGGCTGACTTCCTCACCTCCTCTAAGTTCTTGTTCAAATTTTACCTTCTCATTACCTGAGCACCTGTAGCAGCTTGTATTTTCCAAATATGGCCATAACAATACTTTCATCCTGAAATTCTTACGGTGCCACCTTTCTACTCCTCCATTAAGATATGGTGTCTATGTCCCTTCCGCTTTCAACCTGGGTAGACCTTTGTGACTCAACCAGCAAAGAGAAAACTATGTGACTTGAGGCTAGGTCATAAAAAGTGATACATTGTCCAATAAAAGGAACCAGGCTCCTTATGGGAATGACTGATATTAGGGTATAGGGTAGGGAAAATACAAGTGGTCCTGGAGACATCTATTTCAGAATGTAAGAAGTATAAATGAAATAGATACACAAATACATAACAACATTAGGAGCTTCTCAGAGAATTAGTGCCTAGTAGATGAGTTACCTTGGTCTTTGCCTGGTACTTACTTTTACTGAGAATATTAGATGTCAGCAGTCCTCTCTGTGTTCTACACGGATGGATTCCAGTAAATGGCGCTGTAAACAGAATGACCACTGTTGAATCCCCTGTTTCCAGTGGTGTCCATTTTAAAGAAGAGGTGGTGGGCACCTGGGTGGCTTAATTGCCAAGCGTCTGCCTTTGGCTCAGGACATCATCCCAGTATTACGGGATCGAGCCCCACATCAGGCTCCTCCGCTGGAAGCTCATTTCTTCCTCTCCCACTCCCCTTGCTTGTGTTCCCTCTCTCGCTGGCTGTCTCTCTCTCTGTCAAATAAATAAATAAATAAAATCTTTTAAATAAATAAATAAATAAATAAATAAATAAATAAAGAAGGGGTGGGCTCTGGCAGGATTTCAAGGAAGCCTGGCCCCCTTTGACCCGGGCCAAAATGTTGAGTACACTACTATTGTGAGTACGAAACACTTGTATCCTTTGGAATGCAACTTGGAGAGGGCATGACTGGACCTCGTCCAGAGCATACCACTGGTCACCTTGAGGCTTAAAAGGAGAATTTTTATTTGCTAAATTGCTAGAGTGAAATCTATATATTTCTGTAACTCCAACCCTTTAGTCTCTCCTAAAACAAATATATCATCAGCTCGAACAATCCCACAAGGTAAAAATTCTACATAGTGGAAAATTCTTGTAATTTTGTTGAGTTCCTTTATGAGAAAAATAAGAAACCTTGCTCAGGCTGTCAGAATAATATAAGACAGCGTGTGGGTTTTTGCCTTGAGCTGGCGTGGGCAGGAAATTTATTCTTCGCTTGGTACATCTTTGAGCTGCACACAGCTGTGTGAGATCCTGGTTCTTTACAAATTGCTAATAAAGAAGATAATGCCAACATTTGCACTCTTCTCAAGAGTCAACCGCTAAAGATTTAAATCAAGATTTCTGGATAGAAAATCTTAATCTTTTGAGTCATGTTGCCATCCTTTTAAATTCGCTTCCTAACACTGAAGTGAACTAAAATTAGAATTCGAGATAAGGCAGAAGCAATGCAACAATTTTCTCATTCATGTAACATGTACTTATGAGCACCCAATCTATGGGTATGCATTTAGAAATTTTTTGAAAATGACGAAATGGATTTGATCTCCAAATTCAAGGATTCTATTAAGTACTGCCAAGAAAAAGAAAGTAATTAATATTTATTGAGTCCTTACTACGTGTCAGGCACTTTGCTAGGGTTCCCTGACTATTGTGGCATAAACATTCTTGATGAGGATACTGAAGCTATGTAAGTAAGGAACCGAGTGGGATTTTAACCTCAGACTACCCGACTGCAAAGCCTGCCGTATCACACTACCTCCTATAATCCAAAGTTTCATCCTGACTAGACATTTTTTTATTTTACTTTTTAAAAATGTCCTCACAACTATTTTCAGTTAAAGTAAATTTAAATCAGTTGAAACCACAAAGAAAATAAATCTATATTTCACAGTCATTTGTTTTTGAAGTTAATGAGATATCGGGTATGGGCGTAGGATGCAGAGTCAGACGAAGTGCTGAGATGAAGCCTCTGGTCATCGAGGTCATTCCTGCTTGATCCTCCCATCTTTGCTTTTTCTCATCCGCTCTCCCTCCATCCATCCCGTCAGTTGAACTCGTCCTGTTTCTAGGTACTGGGGTAGGCACTGGAATGAAGAGATGAAAAGAAACGTACTTCAATCCCAAAAAACTTCCAGGTGAATGGGTGGGAAAGACACATAAAGTAAGCAACTTAAATATAACGTGGTGCTGTGGAAGGAAGTAGGAGAGGCAGGGGATTTTGGAAGGAGGTACGCTCTTGGAGGAGTCAGAAAAGGCCATTTGAGGTTGCCTCTGAAGGAGGGATAGAGATGAACAGAAGACATTCTGCTTTGATAACAAGTGGGCTTGGACTGAACTCCTCCATCCGTAGTGACTCACACGTCAGGGAGCCGCGAGGTACCTAGCCTGAGGCTAACTGCTTTGCTTACCTTTCACGGTCCCAGCTCGCACACCCAGATGCCAGCTGCTAGTACTGACAATTCATGTCTCTTCCAGGTTCAAGGCAATTTTACACTCCACCCTTGGGGACCTATTCAGGTTTTAATGGAGCCTGGAACATATCCAGTGGCTAAGAAAAGCCCTGATCCTGAACTATGCCATGAGTCTCCCAAATTCATGGGGACACCGATGCCACCGAACATGGTGGTGGTGGGGAAAGGGGAGAACTTTAGAGTTGTGTAGTCACTCTCAAAAATGATGTTTCTCAAGTAAGTTCTGAGGACGCCTCACTCTAAACACACTGGGGGTGCTTGCTAAAACTGAAGTGTCCTGCCCTACGTACCACTGAGGCAAAATCTGAGCAGGAGACCCCGAAATCCTCATTTAAACTCTGCGGATGGCTTGATGCTCTGAAGCCTTCCTAACCGATAGCATTCTGGGCCTTTGGGCCCAGTGTTTCCCCAGAACTAGTATAAGAAGACTGCTCATTGCCACCATGTGAAACTGCTTACTTATTAAAAAAAAAAAAAAAAAAAAAGAATGCCAAGGACACTGGGATCACGCCCTGAGCCAAAGGCAGCGGCTTAAGGACTGAGCCACCCAGGCGCCCCAGGGCTTCTTCATTTGGATGTAAGTTTCATTTTCTAGCAGGGAAGACAAACCAGAAAACAGAAAAGGCAAGCACAGAGTAACAGCACAATGGCTATTGTTGACCTGGTCCAGACTGGATTTGTATCTCCCGTGATTGCATGGGGTCAGGGGTTCATGGCCATGGCAAGACCCATGATGTGGTATTTACAGAAAATGGTACTGGCTGTAGGCCACACTGGGGATGATGACATAAGACTGCTCAATGTTGCATGGCAGAGCTAGGGCTCTGGTCATCCGGGCCCCAGCAGGCTGTTCCAGGCTGATGCCAGGGGCATCAATGTGCCACATAACCTGTGCCACGGGGCACAGTTGGGAAGCTCTGTCGTTAGCTCCTGAATCTCCTCAGGAGACTTTCGGAGCCTTTGGCCACATGGAGAGCTGCTGAAGAGCCAAGCTGACACGGAGGGAGAGGAGACTCTGTCTTTTCATCAAACTTAGAGATGTTTGAGCACCCCGAGGACTAGAAGGTTTGGAAGCATCAGCAGATGGAATGTTGGAAGTAGCTGTTGTCATTTCACAGTGTGCAGTGACGTCTGTGATGAAGAAAAAGAACAGAATAGACTGTGCGATGACCAGGGCCGACAGACTGAGTAATGAGGAAAAATGAGCGCAATGTTGTGATTCATAAGAAATACAATTCGGTCATCTGAATGACCAAATATATATTTCTCATGCGAGAAATATATATTTGGTCTTTGTCCATGGTTCCTGGCTCACAACCACCAAGATCCTTGGAATTTCCTGAGTGATAAGAGCAGTGGGAGCATCTTTTGTCATAATATTCGGCCTTTTGTCCTTAGTTCCTGAAACTGCTTCCGACAGTAAAGGTGAAATGGGTGTCTTGTTATTCCTAAGAAGCCCCTTTCCACCACTGCTGGGTTTATGTTAATAAGGTGACTTTTGAAAAGCACCTAGGGGAGGGGAGAAGGGCTGGAGATTGAGTTCCTCACCAATGACCAACGATTTAATCAATCACGCCTGTGTAATGAGGCCTCCACAAAACCCCAAAGGCCAGGGTTCAGAGGGCTTCGGCGTCGGCGAGCACGAGACTGAGGACGTGGTGCAGTTGGAGAGAACAGGGAAGCTCTGTGGTCTCTGCCCAAACTTTGCCTCGTGCCTCTCTTCGTGTTCATCTGCCCCTTTTAAAATCCTTTGCAATAAATTGGTAATATGTTGAGTAAATGGGCTTCCTGAGTTCTTTGAGCTGCTCCAACGAATTAATCAAACCCAAGGAGGGAGCAGTGGGAACCTCTGATTTATAGCTGGTCGGTCAGAAGTACGGGTGAACTACCCGGACTTGCTATGGGGCTCTGTGGTAGAGAGCGATCTTGCAGGTTGCCTTTACCTGTGAGATCCGCTGCTATCTCTGGGGGTAGGTAGTGTCAGAATTGAGTTCCACTGTAGGACACCCAGCCCGTGTCCCAGAAGTGCTTGTTGGTGATATGGGAAACCTCCCCTGTAGGAAGTTGGCAATCAGAAACTCTTTATTGAGACACCCCCTTGGGGGAACACCCAGAAAGAAATTGAGGGACACTTAGAGGGAGTTACTGGAAAGAATTTTAAAGCCAAGAAAAATCTGGGTCACAAGAAAACAACTTCTCAGTGTAGTTGAGAACATTAAACAAGCTAAGTCCTGCGGAGTCGGACACACACACCACGACTCTCGGTGGTACCTGGGATTATGGGTACTGGGTCTTCTATTAGCTGGGCGTCTTTGGATGTAAGTAACAGAAAATAGCTTGAACATGCTTAAACCGACAAAACTGTGCGCTTGTGCATGCCGGCGTGCGTGTGTATGTGCTGCTTATTTAAGAAAACCGAGTTACCTCACAGGACTTGAGGACAAGAATTACTTGGCTCTCAGGAGGCACTGGACCCAAGGACTGAAAAACCATTAAACTCACACAACTTCGATAAGTGAACGTCTCCACAGACGAACTTTCTCTGCTTCGCAGTCTACTTACTGTGCAAAAATGGCGCACCACAACTCCCGAGTTCACCTCTTCTGGTCCATACGAACAATTTCTTAATGCAGACTCCTCCAGACTATCTGACTGGTCTAACTTTGCTCAGGTGTCTAAACATCTTTCTAATAAACTTTGGCTTACAGTGTGGAACCCCATAGCATAAAGAGAGGCCCTTGGTGCCCCTTCTGGGACAGAGGTGAGCAGATCACGGGTACATCCCTAGCTCAGGTCTGGTGGAGGTCTCACCAGGGAAGAGAGAGTATTCTCATTTTCGGATAACTTGAGGAAAATATAATAAAAGGATTCTTTACAAAGGCATGACGGGGTGTAGGGAAGAGAGTCAAATAGGGTCAAAGTCATACCCAAGCCAGGCTATTTGCACCCATAGACCCCACCAGAAGAGGAGAAGGAGATCAGAACCCACAGGCTGAAAGGCCTTGTGAAATTCTGGTGTGGGCTGCAATCGCATGGGAGGACCCTCCAAGAAGGGAGCCTGGCAAATAAATTCCCTCGCTTCGTGCACCCTTTTCCTTGGGTCTTTTATAGGTCACCCCACTGGTCAAACCAATAGGTAAGGAGAAGAGAGTCTCTACGGGCCTTCCTGCCAGGGCGGAGAGGGGGAGAAGAAAGGTGGAGGGTGTGTCTGGGGGCAGAGGGATATGTCTGGCACTGATACTTTTCACATTATTCAGTGGCAGCAAGGAAAATCACTCTACCTGATTTTCAACGGCTCTCTGTAGAAAGCAAACCACTGAGTTTATAGCATCACTCTATCATCGAGGCCAGACGGCTGTAATTTCCACTTCCGTCAAAATAGGCTATTGACCATTCTACTTACTCCAACCCCTACGCCTTGAGCCCCTCCCCCACCACCTCACCCCACTTACCCATCCAAGACTAGATTCGAATCCCGCCCACTTTCTAAGGCCTTCCAACTAACACTCTCTAACCTTCTCTGATTTTTTTAAACTTTGCATAGCTTGGCACTGACTCATTCCCTAATCTGTGTTATAATTTTTGTGCAGGTTCGTGTTTGTTCATTTCTGTATCCCTATGGAGACTTGCACAGACCTTTGCCCATAGAAGACGTTCAGGAATGTCAGGTGAGTTGTTGAAGGAGGTATGAAGAGTTTGGCAAATCTTATTTTTTCTAGGGTGGCATCCCTTCTTTTAAGATTGCTTACTGGATCCTTTAAGTTTGAAACTTGGAAATACACAGTTCAGCGAGTTAGAACATTTGTGAAAGGATTTATGTTTACCTCAGGACGCTGGCACAGTTCAGCTGTTATCCTTGGGTTACTCTTGAAGAACTATTATTTACATTTTAACTACTACTGAGAAAGGATGGATATTAAGTAACACAGAAATGAATCACTCTTCTGTTTCTTATAAAGAGATAAGAGATGGAATTTAAATTATTAAAACCTGTGTTAATGAGATCTTAAGATGGTATGAACTTAAAAGTCAAGTCACCCAGGATAAAATTGAAGATGAATATAAAAATACTCTATTTTACACCTTTTAACCTTATTCCAATCATTTATTTAGTGTTGGAAAACTGCCCAACTTTCCAAGTGGGACATTAGAATCAGACAGTACTTCACCCTTTCCAGTCTCATAGTCTCAAGATCACCCTCGAGACTTCCGTCTTTATACTTACAGACCCTTCCCTGAATGTGTAGTTAGGATTTAAGGCCACACTATTAAAATAGAAGCCCTTAGCCTTTCTTGTCCAACGGGCCATCTTTCTGTTACTTCTGCTTTGAATTCAGTGGTGTTGATTCTCTCTGCTCTTCTCTGCTCCCGCATTCAATCAAACACCACACACGTCTCTCCTGTCCAGTTACAAGCTATTGAACTGTCTTGACCCCAGGTCTCTTTCACCAAGTTGGGAGTACTTAATAAGAAACCACAAGGACGTCAGGTAGGAGTTCAGTGATGGGGGTAATAATACTTGGAAAGTTTTGTGAGAAGGCTTAAATGAGATGATGCACTCTTTCCCTGCTGCCCCGGGTCATGCACCGGCAGAGGCTGGGAGCAGTCAAGATTCGGCTCCACCCATCCCCCCCCCCCCCCCCCCCCCCCCCCCCCCCCCC
>NW_024424564.1:27539245-27564756 GCF_017311325.1 Ursus maritimus | reverse complement strand
CCCCCCCCCCCCCCCCCCCCCCCCCCCCCCCCCGCCATGGCCAAGGAAGGCACTGCTGTTGGGGGTGTCATGGACATCAACACTGCTTTACAAGAGGTGAGGAAGACCGCCCTCAGCCATGACGGCCTAGCATCAGACAACGCCCAGCCCCTCTTCGAGTGCTTGCACCCAGCTGTGATGAGGCACTGTAGAACAAGTTGGTGGAGGCCCTTTGTGCTGACAGCAGATCAAGCTAATGAAGTTGATGACAAGAAACCAGGGCAATGGGCAGGCCTCCGTAAAACTGACTGAGAGGGAAAACCCAGTTGTGTGGTGGTTAAAGACGATGGCAAAGAGTCTCAGGCCAAGGATGTCATTGAGGAATACTTCCGATGCGAGAGATGAAGAAATAAAAAACTTGGTTCTTTTTCCTCAGTAAGTAAATAAATACATGCATAAATGCATAAATAAAATACGGTGAGGTATGAGAAGCAGCAGCCCCTAGGGATACACGGTAAATACAAAATAAAGAGTAGCTCTGTAGTTCTACAAATAATGAGAAATATGGCCTCCTTCCCCAAGAGCATGTATCAGTGGAGAGCAGACATAAAATTGTCATGGAAAGCAGTAAGCCCTGGGATCACTTAACACCTCCCTCTATACCTCTGGGCAGGACTGGCTTGGTTAGTGAATAAGCAAGTCTGGAAAAGAATAACCTTGGACTCAGTAAGCTCATGTTCTTTCGCATCACCCGTGATAACATCTAAAAAACAACAGTAGTCACCTCCTACATATCCCCGTGAAAACACTTAGATGTTTCTCACGGACAGATTTCATCTCTCTCTCAGGGTTCTAAATTCTTAAACTTTTAGGGTCAAGCTTCTGCTACAGTCCTAAACTCTGCCTAGGCAGCCCTATGGAGAGGGAAACAGTGCTTTCATAAACGGAGAGACAGTTTAGCGGGGACACTACCCTGCTGGCCTCGGTAGCCAATCGTCCTGGAAAAATACCAGACAACGACAGAAAAACCCAATCCTGAATCCCCAGCTTATAAGACATTTTGTTTCTTCTCTTTGAATTCTCCACTCTCTTTCAAGTATACCACTGACCTAATCTTCCCTCTCCCCAAGCCCTAAAATCCTGCAGTGAGTTTAATAACAATAAGCACCACCAATTACACTGGGATAAACTCTGGGCATGCATTGTCCCGTTCAGTCCTCACATTAACTCGATGGTGTAGGTACGAATATTATTCCTATTTTACAGGTGAGCTTCTGAGGGTCAGGGAAGTTAATGTCATTCATCAATTCACTGGCAAATGGTGAAGCCAGAACTTAAACCCATCTCTGAATCCAAAGCCAGTTAATCTCTGTACCTAACACTGCCTGGGACCTTCCTCCGCCCGAACCTTCATTGTCACCCGGCCAGTTTGGAGGATGTCTTTGGCTATCCTCATTTAAGTATATGCTTCTGTCTTTTAGTCTACATTCATATTTAGTTCAGTTTAATGCTATGCTGAGCTATGTAATAGACACAAAGAATTCTGCTCTTAGTTTGACTTAAAACTTAAAAAGTTAACTTTCTTTCACCAAGTGAGATGGGTGTCCATTTGGACAGTAAATCCCGGCCTTACTTCCTTCTCCATACAAAATTAGTGGACACCTTAGTAAAGCACCGGGCATGAAGCATTAATCCCTTGGTTCTGTTAACTACTAACTCCCTGAAAAGCCCACCAAGATCACGTGTTGGTCAAGCAAAGCCAAGTTCATTGCTTATTGCAGTAAGGGAGAGTACCATCTTGATAAAGTTTTAGTGTGTCTCAGAAGGGAGACTTCAAGGATGGATATAAGGTTTAGGCGATCTGGTTTAAGGTGGGATTTTCAGTGTGGGGGCCTGATTGTGACTGGGCCAACTTTTGATATAATAGCTTAAGATTGGTGAACTCAGCAAAGCTTGGATTTTGAAGGAACTCTTGGTAAGTAAACAACACTTGGATAAGCAATCTGGTTTTCACAGTTGAACAGTCTATTCTTCAGATAAATGAATTCTCAAGATGTTCTTGAAACAAATATTTTGCAACTTTATCCTCCTGGGCAAGAACTTCCCATCATAGAAAGTTATGCTAAGGTAGCCAGTCCTATTTCATGTAGTTGCAAGCAGCTTTTGCTCAGGTCTTTATGTCTCCTATCTGTAAATAGAGATGATTATAACACTTACCTCACTGGGCTATTACAAGGTTTAATGAATTAATGGCGGTAAAGGACTTAGAAGGGTGCCTGGCCCACAGAAGGCGCTGCGTATGTATTTATCATCATGTTTACAACCTAGGACATTTTATTTAGTCTTGCTCTTGCCAGACTGAGGCAGACTTTCAATCTAAATGGATTTTTGAGGATGTTACTCTAATAAAGTCAGCTTTATAGTAATAATAGTCATGCAACAGCTCTGCATTACTTTGATTTTGAAGTCATTCTGACTAAACTAAATTCACAAAATGTACGTATCTTGCCCTAGCTTTTATCTCTCCTGAATTCCAGATATGTATTTCCTGTTGAAACTTAGTTTTCTTACTCATCTTTCCCACTCTAACAGGACTGAAGACAAAATGCAGTTGACCCTTGAACAGTGTGGGTTTGAACTGCACTGTCTACTCATATGCAGATTTTTAAAAAATAAATACTGCACAATACCATAAATGCATTTTCTCTTTCTAATGATTATCCTGTCTCTAGCTTATTATAGATACGGTATGTATCTATAATAATATGTGTTCCTTGAATGTTTATATTGGTAAGGATTCTGATCAATAGTAGCTTCTATGAGTAGTTACATTTGGGATGGTCAAAATTTATATGTGGGTTTTCAACTGTGTGGGAGTGTCATGCCCCTGACCCCCACGTTGTTCAAGAGTCAACTGTAATCTAAGATTTCTTCTCCATCCTCCCACCCAGGCTCCTGTCCAAGGTCTCCTTCATTCAGCAAATATTTGTTGAATACATTTGCATTCCAGGTGCTGTAATCAGCACAGGGAATAAAATGGTGAGCAAAACAGGCATGGAATCTTCCCTCAGAGAGCACACAGTCTACTGGCAGAAATGGACATTAATCAGATGTAAAGTGCATTGGCCCAAGTGGTACTGGGGAAGGGGTGACATAATATAGGTATATCGTGAGATCTGAGATTGCTTGCATCCATGCACCTTCAATGGGGACTAAGAACTAAGATCGCCTATGTCAACATGGCTTCATTATTTGTTCCAGGAATGCTTGTCCAGGGAGCCAAGGCTATCTACTAGTAAAGACTCTTATTGTTTGCTTTAGGAACTTTTTAAAACCTATGTATCTGAACTTTAGCTGTTCCAACAGTTTCTCAGGACAATAGATCACTTAACTGGCAAACTGCTCAGTCATCAAACACCTGTTTACTTATCAAGATTTGCTTCAAGACTTATCTTACCCTAAATTCACCAATCCTAAATTATTGTATCAAGAACTTTGCCTAATCTCAGTCAGATGCCCTTAAAACAGAGTTGAGTCTAGACCTCAAAACCCTATAAATATCAGCTCCTGATTTCTGAGATATTTCTAAGTTTTACTTGATCAGCAGCTTATGCTCGTGGTCTTTTGGAAAGTTTACAGTCAATAATCACCGAAAACTGAAGAGGTGCCATGAAATAAAAACACAGGAACAGAGTGGATAACAAGGAGCTTGATCAAGAATGAGTGGGGAAAGAGAACTCAGGGAAGGCTCCGGAGGAAATGATATTGGAATGAAGAACTTAATATTGAGGAGGAAGTAACTGGACAAAGATTAGAGGAGGAAGAGTGTTGTAGGCAAAGGCCTTGAGTTGGGAGAGAGCTGTATTTTTCTACAATGGAAGGAAGTCTATTACGGCTAGAGTGAAGGATAGGAGGAAACAAACCCCTGGGATCAGGGCGGGGGGCGGGGGTGGGAGGTCAGTCAGACCATAAGGACCTGGCATGATATGTTGAGGATTTGGACTTGAATCCCTGAAAGTAAAGGGAAACCACTGGAAGGCTTAAGGCAGAGAAGTAATCTGTTCTGATTTGATGCCTTAACAAGATCACTCCGGCTGTTGAGTGGATAGTGGATTGTAGGGGAGCAAAAGTTGATGGGAGACATGGCTAAGAAGTGCTATAAGACTCCAGAAAAAAAAAAAGACTAAAGTGGATTTGACACCCTTATTGTAATTCAAATATATCCTGTTTACATTGCCCCTCCCCATTTAGGCTTCCTCCATAGCTTCTTAACTTAGTCCACACCAACCCAGATCTACAATCCACCTGGCTCTCTCCTCGCAGTATCCTGGTCTAAAAAATGGGCTAAGTGTTAGCACATATGCTGCTCACTTCATTCAATAAATAGTTTTGAATACCTGTTATATACCCAGCATGTGCTAAGTCCCAGGAATTTACTCATGAGCCAGACAAGCATATACTCTGTCCCCCGAAACATAGGATCAAGTAAAGTGATGCATATCAAAGCTCTTTGAAAACTGTAAAGCTTTAGCTGTTGTATGTATTTTTAATTTTCTGTCTATTATGATGTTTTGACATGTTAAAAACAAAAACAACACCTTTCTGGGGACAGCCTCTCCCCTCTGAGGCCTGCCAGTTCTTAGAGATAGCAAAGGACCCAGCTGGGAGCATGCCTTTGATACACAGACTAACCAAGCCAGAGCCACACCTCCTCTATCTGGCCCTACACCCTAGGAGACAATATTCTTTTGCCTCAATCATCCTAGGGCCAGATGTTAGACAGCTAGAGACCACCCGAATAGTTTAGAGCCTGCTGAAGTTATTCAAACATTGTAGCCGATCCTAGACTGTTCACTTTCCCCTGCCTTTCCTTTCTCATGGAAAGCCCAAAAGGGCTCGAGCCTCAGCTTTCCCTTTGCTCCTGTCTTCCGCCACCTGACCCAAACCTGGATCACTCTGTGACCCTATGTGGCAAGAGGTGACCTTGCTATACTCTACAATAAATTTCATTTTCTTGCGCCTTTCCTGTGTTTCCTTTTGTGGCTGTACTTGACTGACCATTGCATAAAAGAGCACAGACCACCGCGTTAGCACTCTTGATTTCAAGTGATGGAAACACAAGTCAAATGGCTTGAACAAAAATTTATTTGTATATATAATTTATTAGCTTATGAACCTGAAAAGTCTAGGAATAGCCTGGTTTTTGGCATTTTTGGATCTAGGAGATCAAGCAATGACATCAGGGACCCATATCTTAGGACAGGGACCCTGTCCATTTCTTAGACAGGCTACTTCCTCGTGAAAACAACATGGCCACAAGCAGTGCAAGAACGATCTTGCAGAAAGAGTCCATCTTTCATAGAACTCTGAGGAGAAAGTTCAGGATAGAATTCTGTTAGGCCTAGCTTAGGTGATCTGCTTATCCTTGCAAGCTGAGGCCAATGCCAACCTTGATATAATATTCTGGCCAGGTCTGGATCATGTGCCCCCTCCTAGAGGAAGAAACTGGGGGGGGGGGTCAGTCCTCTGGAAACATATACCCTCAACAGCGTTTCTATTGGTTGATGTGGGAGAAATTTGGATCCCACTGGAACGTTTGCTGGGCAGAGAACCACAGCAACATATTCCCACACCAAAGATGTTGCAAATAAATATTAGACTCTATAATTAAGACCCAAATATCTGATGTCTGTCTCATGATCAACATAAATACAAGACAGGAAGGAAAAAGAAATATGAAGAGAATAAGAAAAATGAAATAAAAGCTGGAGGATGACACAGTATGGGTCAAGAAGACGATTTTCAGGACGAGAGACCTGAAGATGTTTTTAATTGGGTAGAGGTAGAGTTAAAAATACCAGAGAGAAAGGAAAAATCAATGGAAAAAGTCAAGGAAGAAAGAATAAAGAATGTAGGAAGAGGGTTTTAGTCTTGGGGAGCAGCAGCTCATCTTTCGACATGGGAGGGAAAGAGGTTTTGATGGGTGTGGATGTGTTGAACCTTGAAAAAGGTTTATTTTTGCCTTGAAACATCTCTTCTGTAGGAATTGTCTTCATATTGTCTCACAATTTAATTGCAATGTTTTTTTCTTAGGGTCGCGCGAAATAATGATGCTTCTTACAATCCATCATCTCTTCGAGCTGATGAAATGTGGCCGGTCATTATGCCCATAATCTGAGGGCTTTCATGCTTGAGCACATCCTTGCTCTCAGTTTTCTGAGCAAATGAAATAGGGGATGAGATGACATAGTTTGCTAGTTGGGGTGGGGCTGGAACTTGGGCTCAGTCAGTACACTCGTGGCTGTGGATTGACTCTTAGCTCATCAGTGACCAGCAGGGTGCTGGGTCAAGTTGCTTTCTCTCTCTCTCAGCTTCAGTTTTCTTGTCTATAAAAGAAAAGTACCTCACTCCTGTGTTTGAGGTAAAGATTAAGTGAAGTGAATGTAGGGGGAAAAAAAGAAAAATAACTTAGCACGTGGGCCTGGGCTATAGAATGTGTGAATAAAGGTTAGTTGTTGCTATTGTTGTTCATATTATTTTTGGTTCAGTGAGGTGTGAATGTTTGGAATAGCTGCCATGGCAGTGCTGAGAACCCACTTGGGAGGTGAGACAAGAGATCTATAGTCGGCCTGTTGGCGGAAGTTCCTCCAGCAGAATTCAACTGAACAGGTATAGGTGTGGCGACGGCAGGTTGTAGCGCCTGATGTTGGGCTGGGTGACATCAGCAACATGCCATTCATGCCGCCGCTGCTGGGCCTTTGCCTTTCCTGTTCTCTTGCCAGGAACGCCTTTTCCCCGTAGCCACATAGCTCACCTTCTCACTTCACTCAGACTCTTCCTCAAATGTCGCTTCTCCAGGAATGCACTCTCCACCCCACCCTGCTTGATATTTCCTTTAGCACACGATGGCACCAGGGGAGAAAAAAAAATCTTACTTCTACCCTTCTAGGTCCCGTAACAAAAGACAGATTAGTGAGAGGAAAACAAACAGAAGTTTATTAACATGTATTCTCACACAGACACGAGAGAAACTCAGGGAAGAGTAACTCAAAGAGGTGGTTTGGAATTTGGGCTTAAACACCATCCTCAGCTAACACAAAGGAAGAAAGGTGTGGAGGCGGGGGAGGCAAGTTATGGGAAAGTGACCAGGAGAAGTATGGTAAACAAGGGTAGGTTTTGTTATGCACGTTCTGTTGGTGCTCTCTGCCTGGATGAGAGTAGAATCTTGTGATTTCATCCTTCTCTTTCTGGATCAGAGAGGAAGACACCTTACAAATGGCGATGTATTTTACAAAGGCAAATTTCTCTTACAAGAAGATAGCTTCTATTCTGTTTTTAAAGCTTCTTCTGTATCTGCTGTTTTTCAAAATGCAAGATAATCCTTATGCCAAAAAGGCACATTTGGGGGCATATTCTGGTCACCTAAAGTCATATTTTGGGATGGCATATTCTGGTATCCTACAGCCCTAACATTTTAGTACATTTTTACTTGTTTGTTTTCTGCCTGCCTTCCTGGCAAGTAAGGAGGCAGTTCCTTCGTTGTGCTCCTTGTTCTAGCTCCAATGTCTGGTACAGAACGGACGCATAAATAATTGTCAGACAAACGAATAAATGAAGGGGGTGATTGGAGTAATTATCAGTGGTTAAGTTTGCAGTGGAAGGAAATGAAGCTGGAAAGCAGTTGACATACACACATTCATTCATTCAAAATGATTGCTTGAGTGCCTACCCTGTGCCTACTCTGTTCAAGGTGCCGGAGACGGATCAATGAAGAAAACAGACAAAAGTTGCATTCTCCAGGGTTTCTATTCTACTGAGGGAGAGAGAAAACAAGCAAGATCAATAATTAATTATGCGCTGTGTTAGAAAGGAAAACTAGAGCTGGGCAAGCGGCATCTAGAATGCAGGGGAAAGAATGAGAGGTTACAATTGTAAACTGAGTCGTCAGGGGAGACTTGACAGAGATCGTCCTGTTCCGGCACAGACTGGAAGTTGGTCGTGGAGTGCACTGAAGCTCTGAGGGTGAGGCTTTTCTTAGATAGAAGGTACAGCGATTGCAAGGGGCCGGAGGCAGAGGCACACTCGCAGCGTATGAGGAATAGCCAGGAGGCAAGACGGCGAGATGGCCTGGAAATGGGAAGGTTGCAGACGCTGTTCAGGGCCCTGGCAGCTAGTAAGCACTTGGGATGTGATTCCAAGCAATGGAAAACGGGGCAGCTTTGTAGGTAGTAGAGTAAGATGGTCAGGATTTCGTTTTAAACAAGCTGAGAGATAACTATCTTCATTTTAGAACTAAGAAAACTGAAGTTCAGAGGGCAAGGTTATTTATTCATAATCACAGAGCAAGTGGCCATCCCGGGATTGGAACCCAGGACAGCCTACATTTGTATTCTCAGTCAACACATGCGCTGTCTCCCCCCCGAGGATGCATACAGCATCGGGCGCCTCATTCACCAGGAGAGCAACAGTCTCTCTCTTTGTGGGATCTGAGAGTCAACAGGAACTATGCGCTAGCATCTTTCTTTGTGAGTGTGTCCTTCCAGCCTGAGGGGAACCACTTCCATTGCCCACCCCTCTACCTGCTGGGTAATACAAAGGAATAAGAATGGCACCAAAGCACCGTCAGCCCCAGCCCCAAACTGTGGAGGAAACTGTCCTTGAAATGTCAACTCCTGCCGCCCACACACACTTGGTGAAGGAAACAGCTTCGCTCCCAGCCACTGATTTTTGGTGCCACGTCCGCACCCTGTGATCCCAGATACAGGCATCCATGACCCAAGGCTAGCCCATCCACTGGCCAGGCTGCGATATACTGCGGTAGCAGTATATATCTCTATATAACATTCTGTAATATAGAGATATATTCTGTAACCCACGGGGACTAGACCATTCGAAGAGATCTGTTTGACAGTAACGTGAACAGGAGCAAATGCGTGAGCAGAGGACGCTGTTGGGTAGAGAGAGGGGGCAAAGAGCCAGGCACAGCGGGGATGCCGGCACAGGGCTGGTCCAGGCTGGAGCTGCCTCCATGCCTAGCTGACTGCTCTCTGAGCTAACGCAATGTGCTCTTACAAAAGTGTCCCCGCCTGAAGTGACTTAAACACCAGTCAAACCAAGATAAAGCAAGTTCTCAGGCCACTCTCCACGTGTTCAAAAAAGCTACCACTGCTCCCCACGGCACAGGCGAGTCTCCGTCTCCTCCAGCCTGTGCTAGCCCCGGGGCTGTCTGCTCTGTGTGTGCTGGAGAGCAGACCCCAGGCCGGAGTCAAGGCCAATTCCCCGACTTACATCAGTGGGGTTCTACATGATGCCTCCCTTTTCTGACCTGGAAGGTGCGAAAAGCATTTCACCCAAACCCTCTTTTTTCTACCAAGTATCTTGCTCTTATTTTTACTGTGACCACTAACCTAATCTGTAACTAAGGATCCTAAGATAATCCTAGCAAGTTAAAACCACCATCTAATATTCAACTGAATCCAATAAACACTAAGTGAACATCTATTATGTGCTGGATATGGGACCAACTACGCATAAGGCAGATAAGATCTCAGGGAGCATTTGTCTATCAAAACCAATCACTGAACTTCTAGTCTTATTTTCGTCCGGTGGCACAGCTCTGTTGCATACAGAGTTTTGCTTTGAGGAACATGGAAAGGTAATAGTTTCTTCCTTGTGAGCTTAAGAACTTGAAGTTGGTCATTTGCAGACCCAGCAATCTCTTGGAACGTATTGCAGGAAGGCTGATTAAAGCTAAAGCATGTCTCCTTGTCTCATGGACTGAATACTTCCATTAAGTTTGAATGTCCTTCTTATTCCTTTAAAAGATGGCATTAGGCCAAGTCATTAACTTTCTGATAGCCTGTCCTTTCCCCCAGCTATCTGCTCCAGATTGTACTTGGTGACTCAAGTTGCATGGATACTTTGACGGAAGTTGGGGATGAACAAACACGTAGAGTATTAAATCTGAAAGTACGTTGCCTAAACTGTTTTCTATTCAGGAGAAATGGAAAAGGGAAATTGAGTAAAATGATGATTTTCTGCCTGTTTTTTAATAGGTGTCTAATCTGTATTTTTTTCTAGTTTTATTTTTAATTACCACACAATAAAATTTACCTTTTCTATATGTGTAACTCCATAAATTTTAACTCATGTATAAATTCATGCAACCACCACCAGGATCAAGATACGGAACAGTTGTATCACCACACAAAACCTCCCTCGTGTTATCCCTTTGCCATCACTGTCTCCCCCAACCCCTCATCCCTAAAAGATCACTAATCATTTATCTGTTGTCCATCATGGATGATTTTGTCCTTTAGAGAATTTCACATAAATGGAACTATTTAGTAGGTAACTTTTGAGACCAGCACCTCTCGCTCAGCTTAATGCCTTTGAGATCCATCCCAGTTGCTGCCTGATTCAGCAGCGGGTTGAGTTAGATTGTTGTGTAGTCTTACGTTATTTAAACGTGCTACAGTTTATCTGGTTATCAGTTGGAGGACATTCGGGTTGTTTCCAATTTGGGGTGATTATGACTAGAGCCACTATACAAACAATGATGTACAAAGGGGTTTGTTTTTGTTTTTGTTTTGGAAACGTATTTATTTCTCTATGGTAAATACTTAGGGGTGGGATTGCTGGATATAGTGGGTGTAAATATGTTTACTTTTATTAGACACTTCCAAACTCTTTTCCAGGCTCCTCGTATCATTTTGCATTCCCATCAGCAAAGAAGAAGAGTTTCAGTTGCTCTATGTCCTTGTCACCACTTGGTATTTTATTTTTATTTTAGCCACTCTAATAGATGTGTAATTGTGGTTTTAATTTGTATTTCTTTAATGGCTAATTATGTTCACATCTTTTCATGGGCTTATTTGCCATGCATATATCCTCTTTGGTAAATATCTATTCAAGTCTTTTGTCCATTTCTAAATTGGATTGTTTTCTTATTGTTGGTATTTGAGGGTTCTTTATATATTTTGGATAAATTTTTTTGTTAGAACCATGATTTGCAAATATTTTCTCCAAATTTGTGGTTTGTCTCTTCATGTTTTTAATGTTCTTTGCAGAGAAAAAGCTTTTAATTTTGATAAAGTCCAATTTATCGATTTCTTTCTCTATGGATCATAGTTTTGGTGTCGTGTGTGTGTTTGTGTGTGTGTGTGTGTTTTACTCTTTAGACTGTTAATGTGGTGGACTGGTGGATCGTATTGACTGATATTCACCTTGAGCCAGTCTTGCATCTGCAGGATAAATTCCACTTGGCATGGTATATTATTGTTTTTACTTATTGTTGAATTTGATTTTGTTGAGGATTTTTGTATCTGTTTTCATGAGGAATATTGGTCTCTGGTATTCTTTTCATGAACTGTCTCTCTTTTTCAATCAGAGTAATGCTGACCTCATAAAATCGATTAGGCAGTATTATTTCCTCTTCTGTTTTCCAGAGGAGATTTTTGTGTGATTGTTGTGTGCTAGCTCTTCCTTAAATGTTTGGCAGCTTCACCAGTGAAACTATCTGCACCTGAAAATTTCCTTTTTGGATGGTTTTTAGCTAGGCATTATGTTCTTAAATAGTTATAGGAATATTCAAGTTACCTAGTTCTTCTTGGCTGAGTATTGGGTTTTGTTTTGTGTTTTTCTCATTGTTGTTCTATGAATTAGTCCATTTTTACAAGCTGCTGAATTTATACATGTAGAGTTGCTCATATGATTCCCTTATTATCCTTCTAATGTGTGCTGAGTCTGGCGTTACACCTTTTCATACTTCATCATGGTAAATTGTGTCATTTTTCAGTCTTGCTAGAGGGGTGTGTGTGTGTGTGTGTGTGTTTGTGTGTGTGTGTGTTTGTATGTGTGTATAAAATATATAAAAATTAAAAAATATATATAAACCTAAATACATATATATATACATATATATAGTCTTTGTAAAAAAAGTTTTGTTTTTATTGGCTTTTCTATTGTTTCTCTGTTTTCAATTTTATTATTTTTATGTTCATCCTTCTGATTGGTTTGGGTTTATTTTGCTTTTCTTCTCTCTAGTTTCATGAATTAGCCATTTAGATGATTGATTTGAAACCTTTCTGTTTTTCTAATATAAATATTTACTACTACAAGTTTCCCTGTAAGCACTGCTTTTGCTGAGCCTCATAAATTTCAATACACATACTTAACTTTTCAAAATGTACTTAGAATCGATATTTTACTACTTGATGTGGAATATAAAACATTTTCCACTGTATAGATCCCTTTTTCTTTCCTGCTTCATGTTGCAGCTGTCTTATATATTACATTTATGTACACTAAAACTCCATCGGACAGCATTATCATTTTTGCTCTCTACCATCAAGCATATTTTGAAATATGCAGTAAAAGAATAGTATATATTTTTCAAGATATTTACCATCTGTGTTGGTCTTTTTTCATGATTGATGTTATAAGTTTTCTTCAAGTATCGTTCCACTCTGTCTGAAGAACTTCCTCTTGCAGTCATTTTAGAACCAGCCTGCACTCAGGGAATTCTCATATTTTTTTCTTCATCTGAAAATGTCTCCCCCCCCTTAATTACTGAAGAATATTTTCACCAGTTATGGAATTCTGGGTTGACAGTTCTTTTCCCTCAGCACTTTAAAAATGTTCCATTCCCCGCCCCCCGCCGTGATTTCTGGTGAGAAATCTGTAGTCGTTCAAATCATGATTGCCCTAGAAGTAATGTATATCAATTTTCCGTTGATCTCCTTCAATATTTTTTCGTCGTCTTTAGCTTTTATGATTTTTCAAAAGCTTTAGCTTTTTGATTCTACTGGGTCTGGCGGTGGATTTCTTGGAGGTTATCTCTTTGCAGGTGTGCTGAGGCTCTTGCATCTGTAAACTTTCATCTCTTGCTAAATTGAGGAAGTTTTCAGCTATTATTTCTTCTAATATTTTTCTGCACAGCATGCTTTCCTTCTGAGACTCTGACGATACAAATGTGAGGCTTTTGAGTTTTGTTCTACAGACCCCTGAATCTCTTCATTTTTTTTCAATGAAAAAAAGTCGTCTTCTTTTTTTTTTTTCAATCTTTTTGTTGTTGTTGTTCAAACTGGATACTTTCTATTGATCTATCTTCACGTTCACTTTTCTCTTTGTTAATTTCTTTTGCTGTTGGGCCTATCCAGTAAATTTTTATTTTTGAGTTGTTATATTTTTCGGTGCTGACATTTTCAAATGGTTCTTCTTTATATATTCTATTTCTTGGCTGAGACGTTCTATCATTCCATTTATATAAGAGTTTACATCCTTACTTGGTAGAGCATTTTCGCAAGAGCTCCACTAGTGAGTTTTCTATAATTCCAACATCTATGTCATCTTGGAGTTGGCATCTCTTAACTGTCTCTTCCTGAATGAGTCACGATCTTCTTGGTTCTTTATATGCTGCATACTTTTGAATTGTATTCTAGATATTTTGATTACTACGTTATGAGATTCTGGATAAATCTTACAAAGAATATTGATATTTTTATTTTAGCCGGCAAATGATACAGTTGGGTTTAAGTGGCAAATTCCAACCAGCCATGTGTGTTTTATGATTCCAATGTCAGTCCAGTTTATAAAACCTTTCAGTACTCTTCAGAACTGTCCCATGTATGTGCCACCTGGTTTCCAGTCCGGGATCTGGGCAGTCAATCCTGTTGCTTGGTTCTCAATGTTCCTGTAGTTTAGAGTCAAATCCACACGCAAATCAGGAGTAAGCTCAGAAGTTCGTAAACAACTTTAAGGAGTTGCAGTCCTGAACTCTTTTCTCTTTGTGATCTCCTTGGTACCTTCTGGATTCCTGGGGCTCTCTTCTTTGGTCTTTGGCCAGAAAGCTGGGATTCTGGTAACTCTACTCTGTTGTTCACTTCCTGCAAATGACCCACATCTAAGGCCAACTGATGAGAGAACACAGAGACAGACAAAGCCACAGTAGTTTGCCTCATCCCCTTGGGATCACAGCTCCTCTAACTGGAGAGGAATGTGCTCCTTTCTCAGAGTTTTGGTTCCTGCATGGTCCTGTTATTGTCACTACTGCAGGATTTCTTGGAGGCACAAGTAAATGAGCAAAAAGGTAGAAAAGAAAAAATATATATAACAATGGTTTCCTCTAGTATCTCTGAATACTAGGAAATCCCTTTCTGACTCTTTGAGCCAGAATTAGAGGACTTCTCCAGAAGCTCTCTCTGATTGTGCCTTGGTGCCCACTCTGGGCTTTCGCAGCCCTGAGTTCATTTCAAGGGATATCAGAGGGGGAAAAGTGAAAAACTCACCATTTTGTCTCTTCCAATCTGCCTACTACTATTTACTTTCAGAGTCCTCAGATGACCCATGTGTTCTGTCCAGGCTTTATAGCTGCAGTTAGCAGGAGGGACAGGGCGGAATGAATGTGTTTACTCCACCGTACCTAGGATTGAAACTCTTCGATATTTCTAAAAACTCCTTCGAGAGGCAAGAGAATAAGGCAGAGCTCCTTATTCTGAATTTCCTGCCTAACTAAATGTTTAGACCTATTAATGCTAGGAAGAGGAAAAATGTAAGTGGGGGTGGATGAGGTGGGACTATCTCGTAGTCATGTGAAACATTTCAAAGCCAAAAAAAGAAAAGAAAGTCTTTTAAGCTTTACTTTTTTACAGGCATATATTTTACCCAGTACCATCTGTGGGGAAGGAAATAAGAAGTGAAAGGCAAGAATTAAAATAAGTTTTGGAATCAGTAAAGGACTAAAGAAAGTTTTGCTGGGCAAGTTAGTATGGATTCAGGAAAGAAGAAAATACACTATACTTACTGAGGTTTTTTTGTACCATCTCCAAGCCAGGGCTTGCCAGGAATTTCCCTTTTTCCATTTACCCTGCTTAGAAGCCCACCACAAAGAGCAAGACTTGGGTTTGCCTAAGCCTACGCTTGAGACAGAAATAAAACCCTTTACCTCCTCACAGGGGACTGAGCTGTGAGACTCTGAAAGATTTTCTTACTGCTTTTCCTCTTCTTCTTCTTCTTTCTCCTTCTTCTTCTTCTTCTTCTTCTTCTTCTTCTTCTTCTTCTTCTTCTTCTTCTTCTTGTTCTTTTATGCGTTCTTGGATCCATAATATCATTACCTTTTCCCACACAAATAGCTAGTTTGGGCTCTATAGCCACATCCATGGACTTAGGGCACAATAAAGATCAACCTCTACACAATGTGCCACTGTGTGAGCTGGTTTCAGCCTGAACACAGTAATGTGTGTGTGTGTGTGTGTGTGTGTGTGTGTGTACTTTGGGAACTTTTCAAACGCAGAGTTGAACCAAGGATATAAGATCCTGAGAGTCTTCTGACAAGGGAATCATAGGTTTTCCTCCAAACCCTTCCCTGCGAGTGGCTTTATAATAGATTCCCGTCTTGTAACTCGTTTGGTCAGAAACACCATTTCTTCCACTCTTCAAGGACTGAGGTTGAGAAGAGGATTGCTGGGCATGATTTATAAGACAAAATACAGACAATTCATCTCAAATGAGAAGCTAAATTTACTTTGAAAACCTGCTCTGTTTGTCCGGAGATGACTGTCACAGAAAACACCCTGGAATCTCGGCTACCATGAGGGTTGTTATTCCCCAAAGAGCTGCCCCTCTTCTCAGGAGCCTGGCGGGAAACAAAATTTGGAGTTAAGAAAGTGAGTTGCTGTCACCCCAAGAGAACAACCTCACCCAGAGCAACCAGATTGCAGACTTTTCTAGGGCTGGAGATCACATGTTCTTCACTTTCACTAATGCTGAGCATAGATCTTTCCACATGGTGGGTAATCCATATAATTATTTAATTAAGTGGTATCTTGACCAGATCTGAGAGAGTGGATTCATTCATCAACATTTAATGGGTTGCCTGCTATGGGCACGGCTTTGTTCTAGATCTATACACTGGGGAAAAAGAAAGAACAAAAGACTTTACCTGCTTTAAAGAGACTGTTTTAGTGGGAGAGGTAGAAGGTAACAACTGTCTTAGTCACCTTGGACTGCCGTAACAAAATACCATAGACAAGGTGGTGAAACAATAGACGTTTATTTCTCACTGTTTTGGAGGCTGGGAAGTCTAAGATTGAGGTGCCAGCTGATTCGGTTTCTAGCAAGGGCTCTCCTTCTGGCTTACACATGGCCACTTTCTCACTGTGTCCATATATGGCAGAAAATGAGCTGACTTTCTGGTGTCTCTTCTTATAAGGACACTAATCTTATTGGATCAGGGCTTCACCCCCATGACCTTGTTTAACCTTTCTTACTTTAAATATAGCTCCCTGGGGGTCAGGGCTTCAACATACAAATTTTAGTGGGGGTGGGGCACAATTCAATCCATAGCACCAACCAAAAAAGTCAAAATCATTGTATTATATAATGGCAATGAATAATGAGTGGTATAAAGAGAGTGAGAAGTGGAAGAGACTAGTGAGTTTGAGGTGGAAAGGTGACAGCAGACTTCTCTGAAGAGGTGACTCTAAGCAGAGGCTTCAGTGAAGTATGCTGTTCAATGTTGTGATGGGCCAGACTGAGAGACCCAGTGAGACAGAGGCTCTGGGGCAGAAAGAGGCTTGGTTGCAGCAGGATAGATGTTTAAGGACAAAAAAAAAAAAAAAAAAATGGATCCAGGTAGACTTGATCAGGGATGAACAGCAGACGCTTTGTGTGGAATAGCCTATAGGTTTCTAGCTAAGTCCCCAGTAGGAACCACCTTTACCCATCTAGCACCCAATTTGCCTAGAGGGTATATAAGGGAAGGAAGTCTAAATGTATTTATAATACCAGGTTTTTCTAATAAAGAGTCAAGTCTCAAGGGATTTGGCCAATCTCTGGAGCCCTGAAATAATTCATTCAACAATTTGCAATAATTAGGAAGCCCGTACTATGTGCCAGGCACTGTGCAATTCTTCATGATCATGTCTTGACATAGAAACTGGAAAAATGTCCTTGGACTTATTTTCCTGGGAGGTAACTATTACAGTGGTGAAGTGGTGTTAAGTCAACTAGTCCTGTTCCAGGCTTGGAATATCCTAGGACAGAATGCGCTGTTCCTTTTTTCTCTACTACTGGGTCTTTCTCTTAGAGGGCTCCGGGCTTTAATCATTGGTTCTCTTCTTTATCTTATGCTTTCTTTTTGGTTACTTCATCCAGCCTTATAAATACAATCTCTATGCCTATTAATCTGAAATTTATATTTGCATCTTCACATTCATCTTGGACTCTAAATTCATATATGCTTAAATGCCTACTTGACTCTCCATTAGGATGTTTAATAGACACCTCAAATCTAATGTGCCTGACCCTGGACTGCTAATCTTCCTCCCCATCCTGCTCTACCCACAGTCTTCTTCATCTGAGCTGATGACAGCTTAACCCTTGTTGGGGCCCCAAGCCTCAAAATTGTGCTTGACTCCTGTCTTTTCTAGACTCTCATAACCAATCCTTCCACAAGTTCTGTTGGCTCAATCTTCAAAATATACCCATATTCTGACAATTATTTTCACATCCACTGCCACCAGCCTGGTCCAGGCCACTGTCATTTTTCACCTGGATCGTTGCAGTAGCCTCCTGGCTGATCTCCCTGCTACTACGCTTCATCCTCAGCAGTCTAGTCTCAAAATGACAGCCAGAGTCTTTGAAAATATAAGTTAGCTTATCCCACCCCTGCTCAAATTCCTGCAACAGTGCCGCATTTCATTGAAAGTAAAAATCAAAATCTTACAATTAACCAATTATCTTTCCCTTCATTAATTCCCTGACCTCCTTTCCCCTTTCCCCTTTGCTCTCCTAATCACAATGGCTTCTTTGCTGTCACAGATGAGGGAAAATAATTTTCCTTCTACCCTTGTAGGTTCTTGTCTGAAACCCCCAGTCATAAGAGACAGCTAACAGGAGAAAAACAAACCGAAGTTTAACAACGTGTAGATATCCTGTGTATTTGATAGATATCCAGGAAAACTAAGTAACTCCTTAAAATGGCCCCAGCCACCACCTTAAATACATCTCTAGCTAAGGACGGAAGATGTTGTTGGGCAGATGAACTAGGTTTTCAGGCAAAGCCAAGTAAACAAGCACACGGTTGTTATGCAGATTTAAGTCCACACCTTCTCCACTGATAAGAGTTTCTGGGGATTTGGTCATCCTTGTCTTCCTGGTGCAGAGAAGGAGACACCCTTACAAAGGGGGTTACCCTTATACTAGGAAACTCTCTTACAAAAGGGTGACTTCGACTCAGTTTCAAGGCTTCTGCAACTTACTTATTGCTGGCAGTCTCCTCTTAGCAGGCCTCAGTTCCACCAGGAGAGGACTTCTGCCTGTTTTGGTCACTCATAGCATCTCAGGCATCTAGGCTAGTGACTGGCATGTCATAGATGCTCAATAAATCTTGGCTTTGTGACTACAAGACTACAATCTGTATCTAATGCAATTCCTTGCATTGCAGGCCTTTAATAACGGCTTTGGAAGGGCTGACTATTTAGCCTGAATTGTGCAGTAGTTCATGAAATTTTCTAATACAGTTTCTAGTTCACGGAAACTTGCAAGAAGGTCATTATTATATAAAACACATTTCACTTTTTTCTTCTTATTGAAATATAAGATACAGATAGAAAAATACATCTATCATAAAGGCACAGCTTATTGTAATTTCACAAAATGAAGTCTCCCATGGGACCGATACCCAGAGGAAGACACAACAATAGCAGCCCTTAGATGCTCCCTCATGCTTCCCTTCCTTCCCTTCCTGAATTCTAACTTTGTAGGTTAGTTTGAACACATTTTAAAGACTCCATATTGGGATTTCAATGATTTCAATAATGCTTGGATAAAACTAATCTTTTTTTTTTTTTTTTTTTTTTTTTTTTTTGGGGGGATGAGCATGAGCGGGGATGGGGGGTGGGGAGACTAGGGAGGGTAAAGAGGGGGAGAGAGAATCTTAAGCAGGCTCCATACCCAGTGAGGAGCCCGATCTCAGGACTCTGAGATCATGACCTGAGCTAAAATCAAGTCAGATGCTTAACCAATGGAGACACCCAGGTGCCCCGAGGCTAAAACTAGAATTAATCTGATTTCTCCCCTCACTGACAAAGAAAAGATAAAAATGGAACTTGTTTTATTTTTAAAAATATTTTACTTATTTATTTGACACAGAGATAGCACAAGTAGGCAGAGCAGCAGGCAGAGGGAGAGAGAGAAGCAGACTGCCCACTGAGCAGGGAGCCCAATGTGGGACCCGACCCCAGGACCCTGAGATCATGACCTGAGCCAAAGGCAGAGGCTTCACTGACTGAGCCACCCAGGTGCCCCTGGAACTTGTTTTAAAAAGCACACTCATGGGGTGGCAAAACCTGGGTCACAGTCAGGTCAGCAGCTGACTCTTGGTTTCAGCTCAGGTCATAATCCCAGTATCCTGGGATGGGGCCCCACATCGGGCTCCACGCTCAGTGTGGGGTCTGCTTGAGACTGTCTCTCCCTCTCCCTCTGCTCCTCTTTCCCGCATTCTCTCTGTCCCTCTCTCAAATAAATAAATAAATCTTAAAAAAAAAAAAAAAGCACACCCATAAGGAATTATCAGAGGCTCACATTTCAAAATAGACTTTCTGGGAAAAATCAATTAAACATAGATGTTAGATGCATCTTCCTTTACCTCATGCACATTTAAGAAGGACTGTGAGGGGCGCCTGGGTGGCACAGAGGTTAAGCGTCTGCCTTCTGCTCAGGGCGTGATCCCGGGGTTGTGGGATCGAGCCCCACATCAGGCTCCTCCACTATGAGTCTGCTTCTTCCTCTCCCACTCCCCCTGCTTGAGTTCCCTCTCTCACTGGCTGTCTCCATCTCTGTCAAATAAATAAATAAAATCTTTAAAAAAAAAAAAAAAAAAAGAAGGACTGTGAAATATGACATTTGCCAGAAATATATGTCAAGCACTAAGATATTTCTTTATTGCCTTACTGGCTTGTAATATTGATGCTGTTATAACGGTAAGGATTTTCTCACAGAAAGTGAGGAGCTTGCTGAAGAATCACTCCATTTAAACTTCAGGGTGAAGAACTTTAACGTGCGTGGGTGAGCTGTTATTCTTTCTCCCTCATAAGCCAGCTCTATTCTCAGCACTTCTCTTCCCTGCAGAAGTGGATGACTCAGACTTCCTACTGCTTCCCGCCTTTCCCTCAAACCAGCCCTCTGGCCTCCCAGGGAATTCCCCATGACCAATGAATGAGAAGACCAGGGACACTGTCTGGTTGAAAGATGTATCTGTATGCGGTGGGCTGTGCAAGTCAGAGGAAAATCTCCCAGTGGACAGACTTTCAGGTGCTACATCCGGTTGGCCACTTGACGTGAAAGAAGAGATAACTGAGTTTATATTTATCTGAAATATACAGATTCATGGGCCATAAGCTAACGTGTTGGTCAACTTACCAGGGACTTGGAAGTTTTTAAACATGATTGGAAGATGTTTGCCAAGATCACCTAAAGACAAATTATATCACGGACTTCTGAGAAGGCCAACAGTCTTTGAAGCTATTTGAGCTCCATGGAAATATTCCCCCAGGGTACATCCACTGTGTAGAAGGATAGAATGAGGTGGTCAACATGACCCATATTGCTTATCAGTGAGCATCCTTTCTGGCCATCTCTATGCTTGCACAAATGGCCCATGTACAAAATGGCCATGGAAACAGAGATCGAAGCAATAAATGTGAATAAAAATGTAGACTTCCTCTTATCACAGTTACTCTGACTTCTACTGGTGCTGAGTGCCCAGTTTTCTAAGACAGCAGCCCACACTGAGCCCTTACTTGGTACCATTTCCCAGGGACACAGCCCTCCAGGTTAATTGTTTTGGATGGCTCCATTAGAGAAGGGGCAACACTTTGCCTTCATGGGAATAGCTGCATGTTCTGGAGAGTGATTTCCCTTTACTGCCCATGATGCTTCTGCCAACACCACCAGATATGGTTGATAAACTGTCTCATCATATCCAGGTATTATAGCGACCAAGGGCAGGCTGCCCCAAGATGGACTATTTTGACATGAAGACTATTTTGAGTTAAAAAGCCATTAAAACCCAGCAGTTTCAGGAAAAGCTCTTTATGTCCCCCACAATGGCCTAAAAAGTATTTCGATAGAGGACCTGCTCCAAGAAGAGAGATATCGCAATGAATAACTACATTATACTATGAGCTAGTTATGGTGGAAAGGGAGAAATCTAGCAAGAGTGGCCCAGCAAACAATGGTTTACTAAATATTTACTCTTTTTCATCTCCCTGTGAATTGCATTTCTTCTCTCTGAAGTCCCAGATCCCTGCCTCCTTCTCCTTAGTGCACAATGACATATATATCTCATTTTGCCTGACTGTCTTTGAATTTCAGTGTCTGCGTGGATTCCCTGTACATATGAAATTGAAGTTACTTTTCTCCTGTTAATCTGTCTCATGCCGATTTGATTCCCAGTCCAGCTGGAAGGACCTTAAAGGGGACAGGACGTTCTTGCTTTCTAACACTATCACACACGTGGTTGCCTATTTGACTGAGGAACTCCTTTGCAGTGAAACAACTATGGCTTTGGGCTCAAGTGATGGAATTCCTTGTTCTTCATCACTTGAAAGAAGCTGGCTTGATGGAATTACCTCCTGAAAACTCAGTTACAGTGCCAGCTGGGAGACAACATCTGGTGAGGTTGGGACATTGTTCTTTAAATGATCAGGTCAGTGGTTACTATAGGGTGTTGAATACATTGTTCTGGAAACCCAGGAGTGAAGGTGGAAGCGGCTTCTCTCAGTTATACTTAATAACATGCTTCAAGGATATTTTCTTCCTGTCCCTGAAACGTTGTATCTAGTGAGTCTGAGGTCCTCCTGCCAAACAGAGGATTATTTCCACCAGACAACACTGAGAATGCCCCCTGGACATTTCGGGCTGTTCTTGCCACTAACCAAGGACAGTGCATTGGGTATGCCTATGGGGCAGCCTGATTGATTCTGCTAATCGAGGAGAAACTGGATTGATGCTGCAGAATGGGGACAACATTGTCTACAGCCCATGGGATTGATCGTACTCTCGTGTCCAATAGCAATGGGCAATGGAAAACAACAGCAACTCGATAAAGAGCCACAAAGCACCTGCGTCCCGTGGGAGCGAAGGTTGGGCTCAGCCCAAGAGGTAAGAACATCTTCCCTGCTGGGGTGCTGGCTGAACGTGAGGGAGTCACGGGATGAGTGGTGGGAGAAGGAAGTCAGAATGGTCGACTTAGACCTATTTTACGCAGCGTTTCTCTTTCTCCCTGTCCTCGCTGATTTACATCCTGGGAGTGGCTGCCGTGTACAGCTGAGGTTCCAGGAAGGAGAATGACTGAACTCTGACACCCCTCAGTGACGCTGTGGTGGATGACATGTTGTTTTTCCTGTGCTGGGGAGCTGAGTTTCTTCAGCTAAGCAAACGAGTGGAATGGAAGCTGGGTGACAACAGGGTGGCCGGGGCTGGTTATTCTCAGCTCTCTTCTCTGCCTTTCCTCGCCACACGCTGTGGCCTGGTAGGCTGACGCCTCCTAAACATGCCATTTCACTTGCTTTGCCTTGTCCTCTGGCAAGGAGGCCCTGGCAAGAGGCCGGCGGGCAGGAAGAGAGCAAGGTCAGGGATTTTTTCCTCTTCCCTCTTCTCTCTTCCTGGCCTCCCCACAGTTGAGCACAGGCCCCAAATCCCAGGCGAATCCCAGCCACAGGCCTGTCTGGCTCAGCTCCGCGTCTGAGCAGCCTGGGAACAGCATTTGCTCACCTGTCCCTGCAGGTCTCCAGGGCTGAGGGCTAATCCCTGGGTTTCTCCCTAGAGCTTGTTGCTTCCATTAACCTTGATCATGCCTCTGTAAATAATCCCTGCATGAAATGCTTTTCTGTTAAAACCTTTTGGGGTGCCATCTGTTCCCTGGGGAGACTTCGATGGATATAGCAGGGAACAGTGCTGAGAAAGGAGAGGGCTATGCCATCTGCTCTTGTGAGGTGGGGGGAAACTGGAGGGTTTCGGGCTGGCATACGGCAAGGGGACGGAATACAAGGCATTTTCACAGGCCGAAATCGGCTGAGATTAAAAAGCAAACAATAATCTCTACTGGTCAGAGTTCATAGTCTACTTAATTTGTTTATTTTTAAAAAGGTGTCATAAGGTAGAAAAGCTTGTGAAACAAATTGGGGGGTGCCCAAGATTGAGGGGTTTCCTGGGATGTGGGGCCTCGATGCTACAATCGGGACCATCCTGAACAAACTGGGACACTGGTTACCTTAGTCTGTGACTATACTTAGGACCTCTGAGTCCTGCTCAGACGCTCCTGTTGGAGAGACATTCCAGTGTTCTAGAACCATGTGCTGACTCCTCTCAATCTTCTATCAATGGCAGATACTTTTATCTCTCATGACATTTTCTCATTAATTGTGCAGGCAGTCTGAGAATCCCCCTTAACACAGCGGTTCAGGCAGCCAGTATGAACTGATCAGAGTCGGAATGCCAAAGAACCTGTCAGCTCTGATTTAGAGCTTTGACTCTGAACCTAACGGCTGAGCCGGACCAAGGAGAGCCTCTGGAACTCCTTTTGCCCTTATAACCTTGGATCCTGCCAACAGTGTGGACTTTCTGGCTCCTTCGTACTTGACCAAGAACCTGACCTTGTGTCTCTTGGTGTCTCTCCATCTAATGTAACAGCTTCGAAGACTGACAGTGTGGGCTGTAAGAACAGCACATCATACCTTTATAACATGAACAACATGCCTGGATTTGCTCCAAGTGCTTTGTGTTTATTCATGACTTATACTCTAGGGAGCAGGGAACAAAGTGAAGGGATCTAAGCGACTTGCCCTGGGTGCTCCAGGTAGTGTGGAGTAGGCACGGGACTCAAGTCTGCTCAGTCTGGCTCGGAAGTTTCTTAGGCACTGCACTGTAGTGCATCTCGTCTTGGCCACTGGGGATCCTGGCACCTGGCTCAATGCTTGGCAGCTAGCCAGTGCTCATCGTTAAATATGTGCTTAAAGTTGTTAAATACAGACAAATCCTAACATGGTAAGTTTCCTCTCTTTTCAGGTCTCCTTGTTCGTGGACCCTGCCCTGGGTCTTCTAAGTAAGGGCAACCTTTGACCCAGCTGGCTAAACCAGAAGGACAGAAGACAGAAGAGCAGAGACCCATCCAATGTCATGTGGGTTCAAATCCAGACTCTTTCAGTCTCCTAATCTATAAAATGGCCGTGACAATGGAATTTATCCCAATGAGATTGTGTACTAATGACAGCCAAGAACTTGGCACACAGTGAATATTTAGTGTTAGCTTTGGTTATTTTGACTGTTATTATTAGAAATCAATCCAGGGGTGCCTGGGTGGCTCAGTCGGTTAAACAGCAGATTCTTGATCTCAGCTCAGGTCTTGATCTCAGGGTCATGAGTTCAAGGCTCGAATTGGGTTACACACTGGGCATGGAGGCTACTTAAAAAGAAATCAATCAAGTGTAGAAATCTAAGTGCAACGGGGAAATTTCTCATCCCAGGAGCAATCTCGTGACACCTGCTAGTTCCATTCCTAGTGGAGGGCTCTTGTCTTGGGGTCTGTTTTGCCCTCAGCCTCTGCATCTATTCCTTCTCAGCAGAGGGGGTGGAAGAAAAGAAATCCTTGGGCTCCCTCTAGAGGCCAGAGGAGCTCCAACTTTGAGACTTCCAATGACATCCCAGGACCCAGAGGATTTTTCGGATACTCTTTTTTTCCCCAAGTCCCTCCTTCTGTGCTGGGTGTTTCTCTTTGTCCCTCCGGATCTACTCTCCCTTCCTTTCCACTCTGCTCTGGGTCCCATGATGCTGACTTCTATGGACTGCATCCGGGGGCTCCCTTGCCCACTGACTTCCAGGTTATTTTAACCAGTGGAAATCACCAGCACTGAGGAAGAAGAGAGAGAGACTGGGATATTATTATTTCCTCAGAACCCTCCCAGCTGAGTTTGCTTAGAGTTGACAATATCCTTCTACCAAAGACTTTAGCTCCTATCAAGCAGACTCTTAGATCTCTGGGTATTGGTGTTGGCCTCTTTATCTCTTCAGACCAAGGGTGGAAATGGCTCCCCGCTGTCGCGAGCCCCAGGACACAGCACCATCTCACCCGCTTCCCTTAATCCTGCCCACATCTTTGTAAATACTCCCTTTATTAAGGTCTCCTCAGTTGAGTGTGCCATCTGTTTTCTGCCACATTCTACTCATACTGTGTCCAGATTCTTTGGCTTGGTGGTCTCATCTCTGCCTCACTTTCCCGTCCGCTGCATTCCGACAAACCAGCTTCTTCGAGTTTCTGTGATATAATCACGTGGCTTCCGCCACAGGATGCTCACATTAACTCATCCATTTGCAGTGCCCCCACATACTCCTTGTCCACCCCCCTTACCGTTCACTCTCCACCCTGCCTCCTATGCGATCCCAGGGGCTCTTCTTCTCTAAAGGCCATGGTTCAATGGCCTTGTCTTCTATTCGGTCCTTCCTTATCTCCTGTAGCGCATGGTTACCCCCCC
>NW_024424564.1:27529549-27539235 GCF_017311325.1 Ursus maritimus | reverse complement strand
CCCCCCCCCCCCCCCCCCCCCCCCCGCCATCTCACTGGCATCCCGCCATTTCTATCCTACTGGGTAACAGCGTTCCACTTTGGTTGGATTTACTTTTCTCTAGTGTCTGTGGAGGATCCTGGGTAATTACAAGGCATTGACTGAATTGATTCATATAGATCTGATCCACCCAGTACATGACACTTCCCTGGCCATGGGGATGTCTTCACAGGTGTTCTACTCAGCAGGAAACTGAGGAGTTTTTGTTTGTTTGTTTCCGGAAGTGATGCTTTCCGCATCAGAGTGAACAGGGAGCCTGTAGTTACATCTGCTACTGGCAGCCATCTTGTAACCGAGAAGAATGCTATTCTGAGCAAGAAGCTACCATGGAGGGAGGGCAGGGTCAAGAGAACCACTGAGAAACAGAGCTGTAGCTTTGATCAAACTGTGCCCAAATCTGTTATGCCAGCTTGAAAGGGGGTTTCAGTTATACAAACTAAAAATATCTGTAGCATTTGTGTTAACAAAAAAGCAAAATTCACAGGGTGCAATTAGAAAACAATTTGTTTCTTCTTCTGCTCATGCAAACCCACCCTAAGGGCTACTTTTTCACCTGTCCCTGGATGAAATATTGGTGGGGCGCAAGGTGGGGGAGGCTCTATGACTTATTTGTTCTTTTACTGATAACAACATATCTTCTAGCCACTTCTAATTACAAAATAGTTTTATTTCAGTAATTAAAATACCCATTTCTATATGCTAGTTAAACCTCTGTGATTCATTCAATATAAAGTTTCTCCGCTCCCCAAACTCCAACCCCTAGAAGCTGCAGTGGGTGCCGGATGAGGGAGGGGAATGTTTCTATTTCCCCCATCCAACATTGGGAATGGTGGATTTTTTTCTGTTTCCCCTTCCTTCACATTCGCTAAGAGGTTTCTGGCTCCTGGGTTGTAGCGCGGGAGAGAGGTAAGGGGCGCAACGAGGAAGATATCACCTGTATGGACACTCCAAAGTAATATGGTGATGGTTCCTGCTCTTCAGATGTTTAAAACTAATTTTCCCTGGGTTTGAGCCCAAAAAAAACTATCCTCATGGGCACTTCTGCGGGTTCTCTGAGGACCTCACTGACACATTGGGCTGGACTCCCTGTGATGTGAGCAATGCATTGTTCTCTGTGTGTCACTTTCGGGTCCTCTCCAGCTCCCAGGACTCTGGCAGTCTGTCCTCTTACTGGGTTTATGGCAAAACTTCAGGCTTTCTTGGGTTGCAGTTCTGCCCACCCCCTCCCTCCCCCACGCAGGTCATGTCCTGTCCTAGAAAGATACTCTTGTATCCCTGCCCACAGTGGGAAAATTGCTCAGGGCAGCCTGGTCTCTGCCCTCAGAGCAGCCAGCCAACCATGGCCTCTTGCCCTTTGATTTTACAGGCATGTGTCACATCGCATCACTGTGCTCAGCAGCCCCCAAGAGTTAACATATCTGGAAGAGAGCCTAATCTCCTCTAGGCAGGTTTGAGGGTAGGGAGAGATATCCCCTACCCTTCCCCCATAGGCGTGGGAAGGGGGGCTAAGGAACAAACACACTGATATTCTCTCCACAAAAATCCTCTTATTTCCAAACTCAACCTGGAGAGGGATGTTTGTTGAAAGTCACTCAACTGGTTAACTGCATCCTCTTTGCAAGTCCTGCACAGGTGTTCCAGCCCGTCCCATTAGAATGTGGGGTGCTTACCACCTATTGTCTTGAGGCCTCAGCAGAAACGGAGACGGAAAGGGTGGGAAGTATACCTCTGTAACATCCTAACCTTTACACGCACTTTACCCCAGGTAGAATTCTAGAATCCGTTGCTGTAGAGACAGGTGCTGTACAGATGTTCGCTGAAGTGCTGGTCGTCCACCAATGTACTTGATTACATCAATTCTCCTACTGAGCTATAAACTTTGAAAGTCAGTGACTGAGTCAGGTGAACAGAACTGGAGACTCGTGGACCAAATCCAACTGGCTGAGGGAACTGGGGACCTTATTCTCCAGCTCATGTTTCCGTACAAGGAGGGACCGCCCTGGGGGAACACTTCTGGACTCTCTCCTTCTGCTTTCCCGGTCCTGGGATGGGGGTGGGTTTGAGGGGGGCTGGGAAGGGTGGGGGTGGAGTTTCCTGGAGAGTTGAGAAGAAAAGGTAATTGAAATGGGGCCCACTCAGCTCAGCCTCTGCCACCCTCCCCTCTCTTCACTTCCTTCTGTCTGCAAAGGGGGAATATCCTGGTTTGCTCTCTTGGCTGTAGAGTAAACTCAGTTTTTTCGGGGTGAAAAGCTGAGTTGGGGGAGAGGAGGGTTAGATCAATTCAGGAGCCTGCTAGCAGGTCTGCTTGGTTGTACACTTCAGCCAAATTCTTCATTGTTATATCACCAGTATCATAGCTGACACTTTGACTTGCATCTGTCTGGAAGGACTCAGAGGCTTCTCCATTTGGGTGAGAAAGAGAGGTCTTATTTGAGGCTCACTTAAACACCATCTCAAGCTGTAGAGATTTTTTTTTTTTTTTTTTTTTGGCCCACATGAGTCTTTAAAAATTTCCAAATCGGCATACAACTTTTAAAATCAGGGAGATTTTAACTGAAATTCTAGATTTCCAGCTTACCATGATAATTTCAATGATTTGGTAACCCTGGGGCTGCATTCCTCATGGAAACAATTCCTGAGATACTGCGTAGCGACTCCCCCTTTAGCTGAGGTCTGCATTTCCCATTTTCCCTAATTCCCAGGTAGCTAGGGTTGCTAGATATAGCAAATAAAAATGCAAAATGTCTAATTTAAAGCTGAAGTTCAGATAAACATTGGTTTTATTGTATCGTTTTTAGTGTACGTATGTCCCATGTAATTCATGCAATTCATTTAGGGCACCTCATCGTGTGTCTGGAAGCCCTACAATCTAACCTCCTTCCCTCTTTCTTGTTACCTGCTTGGGTTTAGAAGGTAAGTGTTTCCTACGCTTGTACCCATTTTTGCTTATCTTTATATGTTTAATACCTAATATGCTGCCTGGCTCCCTGTAGCATGCTCAATAATGTTTGTGGAATAAATATAGTCTGGGGACCAAAATTCTGTCCCACAGAGAATGTCACTTGTCTCAGAAGAGGCATAAAAAGGGGTAACCTCTTGCTGAACTCATCTTGGATAAAGATTCCACATTTGCAGTGATTCGAGGGGCAGCACTGAACTAGAATTCTGGACCATTGACTTTGTAGGCTTGACTGGGTCACTGGCTAGCTGAACGGAGTTGGGCATGTCAATGAGCCTTCCTGGAGCCCTGGTTTCCCATCTCTTCATGGAAGGAATTGATCAACTTGCTCCCCAGGACTTCTACCAAAGGGAGCAGTTCTGATTTCTCCCTTGTTTTGCATATTCATCATAGAAAAAAGATCAGCGTGGGCGAAATCTGACATCAGTATTTGTCAGCAGCACAAGGAGAAAAGTCAATTAATGACTATGTAATTGGTGATAATAAATCATTGGACATATGAATAGGCTACTTTTTCATGTCCCCAGACACTATTTTAAGAACTTCTGATCTCATACAGGAAATAGAAGCTTAGAACCTTAGAAATGTATACAGTATACTACATTTTTTAAAGTTTAAGATGTCATTAACTAAACACCCACCATGATTTGATAACAGCTACTTAGAGGGGAAAATATATAAATTATCACATCTGATGCCAATTCAGAAAACTAAAACAGTGATTATTTTTTTTAAATTTGAGTATAGTTGACACACAACGTTACATTATTCTCAAGTGTACGACATAGCGATCCAACCCCTCTATGCATTATGCTCTGCTCATCTCAAGTGTAGCTACTAGGTTTAAATAGTGGTTTTTTGAAAAAGTATGTCTTATAATGAAGAAACTTTGGTATATTTGGTGGTAAGTTTAGGAGATCGCTAATTATCTGAAACCTTATGAACAGCAGGAGATCAGGCCAGAAGGGTGGACCAACATTTATTGAGAATGTTTGTGTAAATGCTTTCATTTCAATTGAGGTTTCTCGACCTCCGCACGATTGACATCGCGGCCGGATCATTGTGGGGGCTGTGCCGTACCTGGTAGGATGTTAGCAGCTTCCCTGATCTCTATCTACCAGATTCCAGGAACACCGTACCCGCCACCCCCACCCCCCCACCATCAGGGTTGTGGCAACTGTAAGTTTCTCTAGACATTGCCAAACAGCCCGGGATGGGGGGGGGGCTGTTATAATTAAGAACTACTGATTTAAATTATCCAATTGAGTTAAAGAGTTCACGACAACCCAGCAAAGTAAGGCCTCTGCAGTCTTCACTGTGCCCAGGTTACGCTGTGGTCCATGCAGACCTGGGTGGGAGCCTCCTCCTTTGTCACTCTGGTTTCCACTTAGCCTCCTGGCTGCCGAGCAGTGCAGCCTGTGTCAAGTGTCTCAGCAGACTGGACCACAACACAGTTTCTTCTACTTCGTCCTGTATCCCCTCTCTCCAAGAGACTCCGACGGAGTCTGCGGGGCTGGGGAAGCTGAGATATCACAGTGCTGTTGTCTGTCCTGCCTCCCTTCTCTGATGACAGGTATTTACTCAAACCTTGAAAGGGTCAGGAGACAGAGGGATAAGAATCTAACTCCTATCAAGCCCTTCCTATCTGCCAGGCAGCAGGCGGAAACACCTATATTATCTCTGTGTTGCTAAGTTCTAAAATGGATGACTCTCATTTATTTAAAGGAAATGAATGAAAAATTTCAGGCTACTCTCTGAGATCTTGTACGGTATATGCAGGTTTACAACGTTCTTGGGAGCTATCCTGGTGTAGGCTGAAACTGGCCCCCATATGCGGAGGGCAGGGAGAGAACGAAGAAAGAGGCAGGTAGGTGGTAGGTGGCAACTTTAATAACAGCAAAGGGAACTTACATAAGAGGCTTGTGTTGGGTGGCAGTAAGGTAAATGGATCCCCCTATACATCCTCCAAATCTTAAAAGCTTACAAAGAGGCCCTAACTAGGTTCAGTTACCTGTACCATGCAGGTGTTTTCAACATCACCTTGCTATCTCAAGGCTCTGTCGTTGGAGCAGCCTCTGGGAGCAGAAGAGAGCAGGAAAGGCAAGCAGAACCTACATTCCAAGGATGGGGTGGGGTGGGGTGAGAAACCTCCAAGTGCCCACGTCCTGCTCACCGGTCAGTGTACAATGTGACAATTTTATATTCACATACATTGCAAAATGTTTACCACAATAAGGCTAGTTAACAAATCCTTTACAACACATCATTGCCATTTTGTTGTTGTTATTATTCTGGTAAGAACGTCAAAGTTCTGCTTTCATAGCAACTTTGAAGGATCCAATACATTGTTGTTAACTATAGTCACCCTGCTGCGCATTAGATCCCTGGATCTTATTCACCTTATAACTGAAAGTTTGTACTCTCTGACCAACATCTCCCCATTTTCCCCACCCTCAGACTCTGACAACCACCATTCTACTCTGTTTCTGAGTCTGATGTTTTTAAATTTTACACATGAGAGATCACATAGTATTTGTCTTTCTTTGACTTATTTCACTTAGTTTAAGCCCTCAAAGTCCATTCATGTTGTGGCAAATGGCAAGATTTCCTTCTTGTTTTCATGGCTGAGTACTATTCCATTTTGCACATTTTGCATGTATAATTACATATACCCCATTTTCATCCATTCATCTTTTGATGGACACTTGTTTCCATGTCTTGGCTATTGTAAATAATGCTGCAAGGAACATGAGAGTGCAGATATCTTGTCAGTATCCTGTTTTCATTCTCTTTGGATATATACACAGAAATAGGATTGCGGGATCATATGGTATTTCTATTTTTAATGTTTTGAGGAACCTTGGTACTGTTTTCCAGAGTGCCTACGCCGGTTATGTTGCCGCCAACAGCACACATTTTCTTCACATCCTCACCAACACCTGTTATCTCTTGTCTTCTTGCTGGTAGCCATTCTAACAGGTGTGAGGTGATGGTTCACTGAGGTTCTGATTTGCATTTCCTTGATGCTTAGTGATGTTGAGCACTTTTTTCCTGTAACAGTTGACCTGTCTTCTTGGGAAAAAAAAATGTCTACACAGTTCCTCTGCCCATTTTTAAAAATCAGATTTATGTTTTTGCTACTGAGGTGTGTGAGTTTTTATATATTTTGAATACTGACCCCTTATCAAATACATAGTTTGCAGATATTTTCTCCCATTCCATAGGTTGCCTTTTCATTTTGTTTCTTTTGCTGTGCAGAAGCATTTTAGCTTGATGTAGTCTCCCTTGTCCATTTTTGCTTTTGTTACGAAATCTTCTAGGAGGCAGAGGAGGAAGAGGGCCTGTAGAGGGGCCGGAGCCTCAAGAACAAACAGATGGGAAGATAAATTTTCTTGTGAGGATATGGTTGATAGGATTTGGAAACTGAATGTTGACTGAAGTAAATCATTGATGGTCTGCAAAACAAAACAAAAACTAATGCTTTGATGATTCAGACAGATCTGGTACTTTTTAAGTACTCTCCTATACTCTGCAGCCGCTGGATCCTGGGGAGTTACACGGTCTGGAAACAGGCTACAAAGCAGTTTCACTCCCAAGTGCCACACAAGAATGTGAACAGCAGATGGCACTTTTGTGCTATCCCTAAACTTTCAACCTTTGAAGGGAACTAACTTAAGAATGACTCCCGTTAACATAAAAACAAACTTCGATGGTGCTCAAGTGGATAAATTTGATTTCTAATTTGAGGGGAATCTGGAAATGGAGAGCTACTTAAAGGATCCCCTTGTCTTATGTAGTACCTTGCCTCCAATGATATCTTGTTGATTTCCAAACAGTGTGAAATATTGTGGCTTTCTTCCAGATTAATACATTTGCAGTTTGGAGTGGTTCCAAGTTACTGTAGCAAGTGGAATTACATGAATTCAAGCAGGCTTGAGGTTAGAAAAAACCCAAAAAAACAAAAACCCAACTTTGGCCATGTTTCCAAATATCCATCTCTGAGCTTTTGCTGTTTGCAAAGGTGAGGAATAACAGACAAAACAAAGTCAAATCAAATATGGGAAAAACCATGAGAGGAGCAGTTTGGATTACTAAGAGATCAGTGAAATGGAAAAAAAGATGTTCCTTTTTTTTTTCCTTTTTGTAAAATTTACTGTTAGGCCAGGATACAGAATTTTACATGTTTACAATATGCCTGCCATCATGTAAAAGATCATGACTTAGTGATTAAGAGTGGAATCTGCAGGTACCCACTAAAATCTAAAGCTCTGTCACTTCCTAACTGTGTACTTGGGGCAAGTAACTTCATGTCTCTGCATATTGATTTCCTCATATAGAAATGTACATGGTAATAATAGCATTCTTATGATGAAAAGAAGTTTTTAAAGCCAACTTTTAGGTGATGGGCCAACAGGTGATTATTTTCCTTCTATTAGTTAAGAACTTGTATTTTTTTTATAACTAGAAAAAAAGTTTAAAATTTTTTACTAAAATCTGTATTTAAAAACTTCTCTTTTCTTTTGAACTAGTTTCTACATCCCTACCTGTTTCTTTTTCTCTTAATCTGCTATACCCATGATCAGACATATCTTGGCCGTGAGAAATCCTGAGGTCTTGGTCATTCCTCAGAGTTTCCAGAACTATTATTTTTGATTGCAGTCGAATATATATAACATCAAATATACCACTTTATTCCTAAGTGTACAAGTCACTGGCATGAAGTACAGTCACAATGTCTCCAACCATCACTAGTACCTATCTCCAGAATGTCATCATCTCAAACAGAAACTCTGTGCCCATTAAACAATAATTCTCCATTCTCCCTTATCTTCCTCTGGTAGCCTCTGGTAGCCTCCATTCTACTTTTTATCTCTATGAATTCAACTATTTGAGCTACCTTGTATACATGGGATCATGCAATATATGCACCTCTGTGTCTGGCTTATTCGTTTAGCATATTGTTTTCAAGTTTCCCTCCTGTTGTAGTATGTATCAGAATTTCATTCCTTTTTATGACCAAATAAGTCATTGAATGTATGTATCACGTTTTATTTGTAGAGTCATCTGTTAGACATGTGAGTTGTTTCTACTTTTTGACTGTTGCAAATAACGCTGCTATGAACCTTGGTGTACAAGTATGGTGAACAAGTATCTTTTCTAGTCCCTGCTTTCAATACTTTTCTGTGTAAACCTAGGAGTTAACTTGTAGAGGAGCTGCTCAACTGTTTTCCACAGAGCTATAACATTTTACCTTCAAACCAGCATCCAGCATTATTTTTAAGTACTTTTTTTTTTTAAAGTCAAACATAGATTGGGAATATGTAGCAAAGCTTAGATTCCTGCCACAGTTTTGATAAGTTGCTGATATCAACACTCTTGATACATGACCTCCTAGACTAAAGCAATATTTCTCAATGTACACAGCTAAGATTCCCTTATAACCCTGTAGGGCTCTGATCCCACCCTATACATGTTGAATCAGCATCTCTGGGGATGGGGTCCCCTAAATCATCATTATGCATGCTAAAATATGAGACCCAGAAACCTAGACTGTTGAGTTCTTGAGGGCAGAGAGAATATCTCAGTTGCCCTTGCACCCCTCAGGGCCAAGCAGGAGAGAGTCAACAAACTTACACCTGAATTGAACTAGTACTGAAATCTAAAGGTATTTCCTATCTGCTTAATTGCTATGTACAGTATTTACGAAAACTAAATTCTATCACTAGATAACTAGAGCACCTGTAATTAAGGTGTGTAGTATACTTTGCATCTACATCGAACATGTATCTTACCAGGTGTGGTCCATTACGTCCTTTTTTGCTGCCAGTAATGTTTATCTTATATGTAATTTTCAGCTGAGTCCTTCATGCTTTGAGGTAGGTTAAAAAAAGGATATGGACTTAGAATTGGAAGATGTGACTCTGGGATCTTTGACAATTATAGGTAAAATATCTAGGAATCAAGCCGATAATCTGTAAACGTTGGTAACAAGTTGACACCATCAACTTCATAGTGTTCCCGAAGCGCACATGATATTATGTGTAAGAAAGCCTGCTGTACAAGGGGCTATAGTTACTATGTGGCCTAATAATTTAAACAAAAAGTTTCTTTCTAAGGCTTCCTACAGACTTTAAACATGCTGCCGTGTAAGTTTACTGCTCTAAAGCAAACGCTAATGAGCAGAGAATAGAAACACGTAACAGAAAATCATTAAGTGGATGAACAACATTCGTTCGTTCACTCAGTTTATCCAGCATCTATACACCACGAAGCGTACTGTGTGAAAAGCAATGAGTAAATAAATTAAAATGTGTCCTCCAGGGGTTTAGTTCCTGCGCGTATATTAATAATTATCAAGCTGCCCAACTTCAGATCAAAACTCCCTTCCCCTCGTCATTAAGCTGTTGGGGACCCTCTTCAAATTCCTGGGCGCTGTCTCTTTAACGTGTAGTAGAACTCCGATTGCATCGATCATAGACTCATTACCCTTCCTCCCAGCGGTCTCATTTCCAACCTGGTGACTGCCCTACTTCACAATGTCAAGCCGCGGGGAGCGCCAGTGTTAGTAAACGTTGGCTTTTGTCCGTGGTCACACCTGACCCCGGGCCGCCCCGCCTGCCAGCCCGCTGCGGCCCCGCTCTCTCTGGCGCCGGCGACGCCTCGGGGCTCGACTGGCCACGCCTGGAGC
>NW_024424564.1:27528565-27529318 GCF_017311325.1 Ursus maritimus | reverse complement strand
CGTCTCACTCTGTGCTACTGGGGCCGAGTTATGGCCAGATCCCGGGCGCTCCTTCCCGCGTCCCGGAGCCCCGGACCGAGCCGGGGCAGCCCTATGGCCCCCAGAATTCTCTGAGGGTTTTCGTGGAGCGCCTACGTCAGAATCACCTGGCAGGTTTTAAAAAGTACCGAAGCCGGGGCGCCGCCTCGCACCTGTGACTCCGAGCCAGCGGCCGGGGCCCGGGAACGTGCATTCAAATGAGTTGCCCAGGTGGCCCCGCGGGCGCGCCCGATTCTGGGAAGCGCCCATGGCGGGTTTTGCAGGTTCTGCGTGGGAAGCCGGCGCTAGGCGTCCCCCGGCAGGGGTCCGAGCCTGTGCTCGCGCAGGGCACCCTTGCCCCGCAGGCTGGCCGCCAGTGTGGCCGTTCCCAGGCAGGGCTCCGGGGGAGGGGACCGCCCTGATCCCGGAACCCCCGCGTCCGAGGTCTGCACCTCCTTGCAAAACTTGACAACTTTCCTTCCCAGGAGGACCCCGCTCTGGAGCGATATTTTAAGGGCCACAAAGCTGCGATCACCTCCGTGGACTTTAGTCCTAACGGCAAACAACTTGGTAAGTGTTATTCTCTTTTTTTTTGTGATGAGGCAAATGGTCCAGTGGTCCGAAACCTTGTCTCCCGTCCACACTGGGCCGCAGGAGAACCACTGAAGACCTGGGTGGAGGTTGAGAGCGGCCCGGAGACTCGGGCACCTTGGTCGCGTCGGTCCCGACCCCCCC
>NW_024424564.1:27395236-27528555 GCF_017311325.1 Ursus maritimus | reverse complement strand
GGGCTATAGTTACTATGTGGCCTAATAATTTAAACAAAAAGTTTCTTTCTAAGGCTTCCTACAGACTTTAAACATGCTGCCGTGTAAGTTTACTGCTCTAAAGCAAACGCTAATGAGCAGAGAATAGAAACACGTAACAGAAAATCATTAAGTGGATGAACAACATTCGTTCGTTCACTCAGTTTATCCAGCATCTATACACCACGAAGCGTACTGTGTGAAAAGCAATGAGTAAATAAATTAAAATGTGTCCTCCAGGGGTTTAGTTCCTGCGCGTATATTAATAATTATCAAGCTGCCCAACTTCAGATCAAAACTCCCTTCCCCTCGTCATTAAGCTGTTGGGGACCCTCTTCAAATTCCTGGGCGCTGTCTCTTTAACGTGTAGTAGAACTCCGATTGCATCGATCATAGACTCATTACCCTTCCTCCCAGCGGTCTCATTTCCAACCTGGTGACTGCCCTACTTCACAATGTCAAGCCGCGGGGAGCGCCAGTGTTAGTAAACGTTGGCTTTTGTCCGTGGTCACACCTGACCCCGGGCCGCCCCGCCTGCCAGCCCGCTGCGGCCCCGCTCTCTCTGGCGCCGGCGACGCCTCGGGGCTCGACTGGCCACGCCTGGAGCGCGGGGTTTGACTGGGCCGCCGTTGTTGTAGTGACCGGGAGGCGCCGCCGCTCCGGGCAGACGGTTCCGGGCGCCGCACGGTCCCCCCTCCTACCCCGTCCCCTCCCTTCCCCCGGTTTCCCCCGCCGGCTGGAGCCCGGCGACGACCGCTCCTCCCATGGCCTCCGCCCTGGTAAGGAGGGGCTGGGGGGCGCATCCCCTGAGCTGGTGCCGCGGGCTGCGGAGTCAGGTCGGGGCCGCGCTCGCACCTGGCGGGAGATGGAGGCCGGCGTCCGCAGCCGGGTCCTGAGCCGCTAGTCCCTCGTCCCTCGCCCCTCGCCCCGGGGCGTCCACGTCTCACTCTGTGCTACTGGGGCCGAGTTATGGCCAGATCCCGGGCGCTCCTTCCCGCGTCCCGGAGCCCCGGACCGAGCCGGGGCAGCCCTATGGCCCCCAGAATTCTCTGAGGGTTTTCGTGGAGCGCCTACGTCAGAATCACCTGGCAGGTTTTAAAAAGTACCGAAGCCGGGGCGCCGCCTCGCACCTGTGACTCCGAGCCAGCGGCCGGGGCCCGGGAACGTGCATTCAAATGAGTTGCCCAGGTGGCCCCGCGGGCGCGCCCGATTCTGGGAAGCGCCCATGGCGGGTTTTGCAGGTTCTGCGTGGGAAGCCGGCGCTAGGCGTCCCCCGGCAGGGGTCCGAGCCTGTGCTCGCGCAGGGCACCCTTGCCCCGCAGGCTGGCCGCCAGTGTGGCCGTTCCCAGGCAGGGCTCCGGGGGAGGGGACCGCCCTGATCCCGGAACCCCCGCGTCCGAGGTCTGCACCTCCTTGCAAAACTTGACAACTTTCCTTCCCAGGAGGACCCCGCTCTGGAGCGATATTTTAAGGGCCACAAAGCTGCGATCACCTCCGTGGACTTTAGTCCTAACGGCAAACAACTTGGTAAGTGTTATTCTCTTTTTTTTTGTGATGAGGCAAATGGTCCAGTGGTCCGAAACCTTGTCTCCCGTCCACACTGGGCCGCAGGAGAACCACTGAAGACCTGGGTGGAGGTTGAGAGCGGCCCGGAGACTCGGGCACCTTGGTCGCGTCGGTCCCGACCCCCCCCTCCCCCATCCCAGCCCCGCAAAGTCCCTACAGGCCTGGGCCTGGCCGACGACTTTCGCGAACTAACCACAAGGAGGAGTGAGTGGGAAGGGGAGGGGTTTGTCCTGGGCCCAGGGAGGGTGGGGTGTTGGCTAGAGAGTTTGTGAAAAGTTGTGAGAAGAGCAGGAGGAAGCGGGGAGAGAGGAGTTGGGGCTGTGCCGGAGGCCAAGGACTGAGAGGTCTCAGGTCACCCCTGGAAGCCCCCGTGGCTGGAAAGGAGCCGAGCGTCTGCGTCAAAGGAGGGACCCGCTCCGAAGTTCGCTCCTACCTGAGCCGGGAGCTCAATCTGCGGGTCCGCAGCCCTTCTCCTGCGTGGTGACTCTGGTGGCCGCGTCTGCGCCCTAGCTGGGAGGATCCGGATGGCCGTGAGGTGGACCTGGGCAGGCAAAAGCTGCCTGTTGCTGGCGCTTTTAACAGTGGCCTATATCCTGGTGGAACTCTCGGTCTCTACTTTCCATGCCTCCCCAGCAGCCGACCTTGCCAGGGAGCGGGGGCCAAAACAGCTTTCAGACCCCTGGGAAAAGGCTGAGGATTTGTCTCGACCTCTCTATAAGAAGCCTCCTGCAGACTCGCATGCACTTGGGGAGTGGGGGAAAGCCAGCAAACTCCAGCTCAGCGAGGGTGAATTGAAGCAGCAAGAAGAACTTATTGAGAGATATGCCATTAATATTTATCTCAGTGACAGGATTTCCCTGCATCGCCACATAGAGGATAAAAGAATGTATGAGTGTAAATCCAAGAAGTTTGATTATAGGAGACTTCCCACCACCTCTGTTATCATTGCTTTCTATAATGAAGCCTGGTCGACTTTGCTCCGCACCATCCACAGTGTTTTAGAAACTTCTCCTGCGGTCCTTTTGAAGGAGATCATCTTAGTGGATGACTTGAGTGACAGAGTTTATTTGAAGGCACAGCTTGAATCTTATATCAGCAATCTTGATAGAGTCCGCTTGATTAGAACAAATAAGCGGGAGGGGCTGGTTAGAGCCCGCCTGATTGGGGCCACGTTTGCCACTGGGGATGTCCTCACTTTCCTGGATTGTCACTGTGAGTGTAATTCTGGTTGGTTAGAACCATTATTGGAAAGAATTAGTAAAGATGAGACGACAGTTGTTTGTCCTGTTATAGACACCATTGATTGGAATACTTTTGAATTCTATATGCAGACTGGGGAGCCCATGATTGGTGGATTTGACTGGCGCTTAACCTTCCAGTGGCATTCTGTCCCCAAACATGAAAGGGACAGACGGAAATCGAGAATTGACCCGATCAGATCACCTACCATGGCTGGAGGACTGTTTGCTGTCAGCAAGAAATATTTTCAGTACCTTGGAACATACGACACTGGAATGGAAGTGTGGGGAGGTGAAAACCTTGAGCTGTCTTTTAGGGTGTGGCAGTGTGGAGGTAAATTGGAGATCCACCCGTGTTCCCATGTGGGCCATGTATTCCCCAAGCGGGCACCATATGCTCGGCCCAATTTCCTACAGAATACTGCTCGGGCAGCGGAAGTGTGGATGGACGAGTACAAAGAGCATTTCTACAATCGAAACCCTCCAGCAAGGAAAGAAGCTTATGGTGATATTTCTGAAAGAAAATTACTACGAGAACGGCTGAAGTGCCAGAGTTTTGACTGGTATTTGAAAAACGTGTTTTCTAATTTACACGTTCCAGAGGATAGGCCAGGCTGGCATGGAGCTGTTCGCAGTATGGGAATCTCTTCTGAATGTTTAGATTATAATTCTCCTGACAACAACCCCACAGGAGCTAACCTTTCCCTGTTTGGATGCCACGGTCAAGGAGGCAATCAATTCTTTGAATATACTTCAAACAAAGAAATAAGGTTTAACTCTGTGACAGAGTTATGTGCAGAGGTTCCTGAGCAAAAAAAATATGTAGGAATGCAAAATTGTCCAAAAGATGGGTTCCCTATCCCAGCAAACATTATTTGGCATTTTAAAGAAGATGGGACCATTTTTCATCCACACTCGGGGCTGTGTCTTAGTGCTTTCCGGACACCTGAGGGTCGGCCTGATGTTCAGATGAGAACTTGTGACGCTCTAGATAAAAATCAGATCTGGAAGTTTGAGAAATAGAAGAGCACCACGGCGCTTTCTTCCTGAGCTGACAAGAGCTTCCAGAAGTCCAAGGGCCGGTAAAGAACCTCGGCGAAGATTGTATTTTATCAGAAGTCACCCACTGGTCATCTGCGAGAGCTCTGTGAAACCTGTGTTTCATTGTGGTATAGAACACTGAAAGTGGGTGCCTGGAGAGCTGCTGTTTAATCTCAAAGTGCCTTACTGGTGGGTTGTCTTATTTAAGAGCTTTGTCAGTATGGTTTCTTCTCCTTAAAGAAGTTGACTGTGAATTGAGATACACAGAATATTTAAGTGCCAGACTTAATATTACAGAATGTAAAAGTCCAAGCAGAATGAGGGATGAGTTATGTTGATGGGTAAGTTCACTGCCCATCCCTTTAAGAACAAAATTCATAAATGTGTGGTTGGAGCTGTTGCTATTTTGATTGTATGTAGGATTTGAATTTCTTTTAGCCAGCACATTAAGATTTAGGTGTTTTTTTTTTTTATTTTAATTTTCCTTTAATCAACCAGAAATCAAAGAAAGTTGATCTTAAGGAAAAAGGCCTGGTTTAGATGTATGTTTCATTGGAAGAGGGCTTTAATTTGAATGTGCATTTGGAGATCTTTTTTAGCATGGAGACATCTCAGAAAAGTATACCCACGTCTGAATGAAATGGGGAGATATTTACATTCCACACTTGGTGAACTTGAGCTATTAGACTTCATTGATCTGTCTTGATACCTCATATTGCTCTGATTTTGTAAGCTGTCCTCTCTGTGAACTCTTTTTTTTGTGTGGGGCATTTTCTGATTGCACTTCCTTAAGTTATGAATGTACTGGCGAGGGACTCATTCACAATACTGTGCTTCCCTTTGTTAATGCTTAATCGTTTAAAGTAAACACAGTTGTTGGCTCTCTGAACTTAAACCCAACTGCGTTTACTGAAATGTGTGAAACTGAAAGTGGGCCCCGTGTTACAAAGAATGTGGGATTCTTCTAGGAGTTCTTCCTGATTAGGACATTTAAGGATTCATCTTAAAACAAGGAAGAGGACTGTCTGGGCACTGGTGAATGCTGCCTTGAAGCCTGTTGTCAGCACCGAGCACCCAGCCTGGCACTTAGGCAGCTTTCAGTAAGTGGGTGAATGGATGGATGGATGGATGGATGATGAATGGATGGATGGATGGATGGATGGATGGATGGCTCAGCCATGGAATGAGATTTTGGTCCTGTTCTTTGACCAAAAGACTGTTTGAGCCTCAGTTTTCTCATCTGTAAATGTGGGTGCCAGATTAGATCTCAAAGATCCCTTCCAGCTCTGAAATGTTGTAATTACATGTTACAGTCACTCTTGCAGTCTTTATAACACTTTTTATCTCTTCACATTTAACACAGATAATGTGGTCGAACAACATTCAGTCCAGTTGTGAAGCTGGAAAAGAGGGACAGTTTTAAAATTAGTGAGTGGAGGGTCGTGTGGGTGACTCAGTTGGTTAAGTGTCTGACTCTTGATTTCACCTCAGGTCGTGATCTCGGGGGTCATGGGATCGAGCACCACATAGGGCTCTGCACTATGTGGGGAGTCTGCTTGAGATTCTCTTTCCCCCTGCCCCTCCTTCCACTCTCTCTTTTTCTGTCTTTGTCTCTCTCTCTCTCTCAAATAAATAAATAAATCCCTAAAAAATAATTAAGTGAGCTGAGCTCAACTGAAGTGGTTTAGTTTGGATTGAGTGGAAAGTTGTTGTGGTCAGTGTTTATATTCATTTTACTTTGACAGTTGTTGAACCAATTTTGTTTTTGTCTTTACTCTTCAAACTCTAAAAGTAATCTTTTGGGTTAATCAGATAAATATTTTCCAAAACAAATTATCTGAGAAGTAAGCATACTTTTTTCTTAAGAAAATTGGATGTTTACTAGTTTTATTTCAATGCTATATCCAGAAATCTTTTGGGTTAATCAAATAAATATTTTCCAAAACAAATTTTCTATCCAGAAGTCACAGGCCAAATTTACAATTAAATCTCAGTTAGTTCACTTTGGTCTAGATTTATGAAAAATGCATACTCCATAGAGAATTAGATAGCAGTACGCATAAGTAAAGTTGTTTTCAGTGTGTACATGAAGACCGGAGAGAAGGAACTTTGCAGAATGTGAATTTAAGAAAAGCTTTTAGGATAACCATTTCAAAAAGTTAAAGTGCTATGTATCTTGAATATTTTATTTCTCTTTTGCTTCTTAAAATGAAAGTGTGTTAATAACTTTCATTAAGTTATTTAGCAACCTTAAAGTTTGTCAAAGAATTGTCCAAATTTCATGTGCAATGTACATGGTCATGGGTGTAATTTAAGGATTTATAATAATACTCTGAATTTTGCAAAAATGGTTGTTTGACAGCAGTTGTTCTCCTAACCCCCCCCTCCTCTTGCCCAGTCTATCTACTTTTTAATTTAAATTACTCTTTCTCTTTTTATTTATTTATTTTTGTTCTTGTTAGCCCACTATCAAATGGAAAAACTAAAATTGATGTATTCTGGAAGTACTTGTTGAAATCACTTTTATTACCAGTGTCTTGCTGCTCCTGTCAAAAGGTGAAGGGGGCATTGAAAAGCGAAGTACTTAATTGTTTACCTATTGCCTAAATTGCAGGCTGTAACCCACTAATCTTTTTGGAATTTTAGGATAGCGCTTTATTTATATCAATAACTTGAGAGGGTCCAGTTATTCATTCCTCCTGATAGTGTAAGTTACAGAAGAATGAGACTTTCGTATTTTCATCTATAGGCATTTCCAATTTAATTTCAAAAACATGCTGTAAAATTACAAACAAAATTTATTTTTATTTCCTAATTCCAATTTATTGGTACCAAAGCTCTCTTTCGCTGTAGACAATGAAGAGTTGACCTTTTAAGTTACTTTACATACTAGTAACAGTTTCAATGAAATATTCGGTAGACAAGAGGTTTCCATTTTAAATGGTCACTGTCATTTAGTGTCCAATTCTATGAGTAGATTGTCTAAATAGGCATTTCTAGCAGTCATCTTTTAAACAAATGATAACCTAGTCATCTGCAGGATCTCTGTAACTCAGAATAACTTGTTTGTATAAGAAAATGTGTTTACTTCCCTAGGGGTAGGCTCCTGCATGTTCATTATATGTTGGCAAATTGAACTTTTCTAGGTTGAAGACAAGAGGTTATTTTTAAGTTGTAGAATCTTAGTGGTTTTCAGATCTCAATTTTAATTAATAAAATACTTAGTTTTGACTTGTTTGTCCCTTTAAATTGCTATTTTAATCATATTTTTAAATGAGCACAAAAAATGTTGAGTTTCAGATTAATCTCTTTGGAACAATGAATTTTTTTCCTTTGTGATAAGCAGTTTCTATCCTTTTTTTCCCCTTTTGTTAATGGTTTTTGCAATATTGATTAAGACATAAAATAAAATGTGTGGCCAATTATTTTTGCAAATGGATTCTAATAATTTTAGTCCATGGATCATTGTTTCTGTGTACACATTTGTTGATGGTAACAGGTGAGTTAAGCTTGTAATTGTTTTGCTTGTTTGAAAATACAAACAGAATGTTAAAAAGTCAAAGTTCTTGCATTATTTTGCAAGGTGTCGTTTACCAACAAGCATTCCGAAGTGGTGTTAGCACTATTAATGCATGTGTTAACTACCCATAAACAAACAGGAAATGATCCCGGAGCTCTGGGACCCATTGGAGGCACTATGTGAGCAGGTGAGCTCCTGGACACCTTAACACCAATTTCAGCACCCTAGGCTAAAAAGAAATGTGTCTATTCTATAAACCACATAACCTCACATTTCCCTTAACCTTCTCTCTGCATCACCCCATCCTAAGTACAATTCCTGTCCACCAGCCACATCTGTCTTCCTCCTTAGTGATTCTGCTTAATGCCCTACACCGATGCCTCTCCCCAGCCTGAAACACTACCTGTGAATCACTATTCTAAGTGAATAATGGGGATTCAGTATGCTAAGACGTCTTATAGCCACATTTAGAATATGTGTAGTTGAGCTAAACATATTTTTACTGATCTTTTGTTTTTTTACATATAAAGTGTCACTATAAATATGGATGTTATAATTTTGCTGTCTTACTGACAGCAGCCCCGTGCAAATCATTTTATCTCTGTTTCAGTTTTATGAAAGTGAAGAAAGAGTGGGAAAATCATAGAGACAGTACATAGTGTTTGCCAGGGGCTAGGGGAGGGAGGAGTAGAGAATGATTGCTAACGGGGATGGGTGGTTTTTTTGTTTTTCGTTTTTTTTGGCGGGGGGCAGGGGGAGGGGTGTGCTGCGAATGTTCTGGAATTACATAGTGACAGAGGTTGTACAACTTTGGTAAAACACTGAATTATACACTATAAAAGGGTGAATTTATGGTATTTGAATTACATCTCAATTATTAAAAAACAAAAACAACAAATACAAAACTTTAGGGAAAAAGAAGAGGCTGGAGAATTTCATGTATCCCAGAAAAGATTTCTAAGTCCCTCTGTGCCTGTTAGACTTTAAAACAGGCCAGCAGGATTTACTAATACTTGAGTCATTTTGTAATTCAGCAGAATTAAGAAAGCTAGATATATATGTGAATTGGGCTGTGAGTAGAAATAGTTTGTATTGGAATTTTTTTCTAAAATTTCAGAGAAACCTCAATCAATCCTTTTGAACAGAAAGTTGGGATTATTATAAAAGGTGAAACGAGCTCCTGAATCATATGGTTGTCCAAGGCAGAACTGAAGAGCAGACAGGTCCTTACAACTTGCGAATAATCAGACATTACTATTCCTTTTGTGCCAAGCTCAATCACTTTCTCAGGGTGGCCTGGGAGAGTTGTCTACTGCAGGCCAGGGGTGTCCTTGGCTGTGTGGTCACTATTCTAACCCTCTTATTTGCATGTATCTAATCTTGTTCAAAGGGGGAAATGGGAGGTACTCTATTTATTTAGTACTCCTTTATTTAGGTAATGCTACTGTGTGCCAGATGCTAGCCTATGCTCTGGGTATACGTACAGAGGTGAACAAAACACGTGTGCTTTTTCAGGGCGTATGAAGAATTCACAGCCCAATGATAGAGACAAATATTAACTAGAAAATACATAAATCATGTGCAAGTACAACTTGAAACAGGAAAAGAGGTTCATGGTATGAAGAAAAGGAAGAGTGCTTTGAGGAAGAACAGTGGTGACATAAGTTTATGGGGTTAAGGGACAGTTCTCTGTGGGAGTTAGATTTAATTCAAGACCTGAAGGAGAAGTTAGGCCAAGACTGGGGAGAGAATAGCATATGCAAAAACCAAGGGTGGGAAAGAACTTGTCCTTGATCAAGGAAATAGAAGGCCAGAGGCACTTGGCTGGCTCATCCGAAAGATCATATGACTTGTTGATCTCAGGGTTGTGAGTTCAAACCTGGCATTGGGTGTAGAGGTTACATACATACATATGTACATACATACATACATACATACATATACAAACAAACTTAAAAAATTAACTTAAAAGAAGACCAGAAGAGGTAGAGCCTGTAAACAAAGGAAGAGAGAGAGCTTTGGGAGATGAGTTTGCAGGGGAAGGCAGAGGCAGTTAGGTGAGTTCTTGGAGGCTAGAGTGGGTCAAATGGTGGCACTTTAAACATGTCCCTGAAACCTGTAAATGTAACCTTATTTGGGGGAAAAAAAAATAAGTTCTTTCCAGATGTAAATAAGTTAAGGATCTCCAAAAGAGAACATCCTGGATTAGCTTGGTGAGCCTTGAATCCAATGAAGAGTGTTCTTATGAGAGACACACACAGGAGATAAGAGAAGGCATTAGAAGCCAGAGGCAGGGGTTGGAATCATGCAGCCACGAGCCAAAGAGCTTCTGGAGGCCTCAGACTCTGGAACAGGCAAGGAATGGAATCCCCTTTAAAACTTGAGAGAGATTCCTGGCAACACCTTGATTTTGTACTTCTGCCCTTCAGAACTATACAAGAAAATTTCCTGTGTTTTAAGCCTCTAAGTTTGTGGCAGTTTGTTATGGCAGCCACAGGAAACTAAGAGGCCATGTTTTAGGATTTTGTTTGGAGAGTTGTGAAAAGTTGTTGAGGGGTTTTAAGTAAGGGAATGGCATGGTATGACTTATACTTCAAAAAGATCATTGTGGCTACTGCGTGGAGACTGAACTATTCGTAGAGAAATCAATTAGGAGCTATTTTAGTAATAACAGCAGGAGATGATGGTCTTCAAACTAGGGTGGTGATCTGGGAAAGAGAGAAATATGGGAGTTACTAGCATAAAGATGGTATTTAAAGTTGTCAAAAATTCAGAAATAACAAGTAAAACCAAGCAATCCCTGAAATAGTAATTAGTAAAAGTTTATTGTGTGCATACCATAAAGACAGTTTGCAAACTAGGAGCAACTCAAAGCATGGAATGAGGATCAGAGGTACATTATAAAGCAGCTTTTATAGTAAGAAAGCAGTGACTTTATTCTTCACACTGATGGCTTGTAATATTAGAATTCTCTTAAATGATAGGGTGTTGGTCAGCAGTTACCTTGGGAAACAGTTCAAGTTTTGCTTATGATTTCCAAGGACATAAGCAAGAAATGATCCAGGTCAAGTTAGTTTTACAAAATAAGCTAAATTAATCTTAGTATGACTAAATAGGTTTTGTCTACTCAGGGAATTTTCAAGTCTCGTCTCCATTTGTTTTTGATTTTAGCAAAGTCATGGGAATATTTGAGGTCACCTGGGAAGAACATAGAACAATGAGGGCAAATGGCCCAAGGCTGAGTACTAAAGATCTCCAGCCTCTAGACCCGAAGAAGAAATGGCAAAAGAATCTAAGAAGGGATAATCAGAAAGATAGGAGAAAAACCATGGGTATCATGAAAGCCAAGGTCCAGAGTGGGGCAGAATTGTTGAATTGAGAGGAGAAGATATTACATAGTCATTAGGAGGGGCACTTGGGCGGCTCAGTCAATCAAGCATCTCAGGTCATGATCTCAGGGTCTTGAGATCGAGCCCCACATCAGGCTCCGCGTCATTAGGAGAGTGGAGAGGGGACTATTGCAGCATTAGGCACTGCTGGACAATATGGAAGATCCATGTGAAATTAGTGGTTCTGAATTTACAGTGTTTCCAATCTGTTTGGGGAGTGTGTCTAGCCCTTTTCACTGGTACAGATATAGTCCCAGAAAAGACAAAGTGATTGGGACTTGACTGGGGAAATTTGAAGGAAGGAGAGAGGGTCCAGGGGTTGAATATATGTGTAAGAGAGGGATTATCAATTGAATAAGGAGAGAAATGAAGATTATAAATTGGAGGGAGAAATGAAGAGAGCCTCAGGGGAGAATATAGGTCAATGGATTGGAGTTCTGCATATGATAGATGTTACTTGACTATGCTGTAAGGAATGCAGGTTGTCAGAGGATGATGGCTTTCGATTCATGATCTGGGAAGGGTTCAGGTTCTGCTGATGACAAAATGCCAGGTGTGGCCACTGAACGAGTTGCTGAGGAAGCATGGAAGTAAAGGGCTTTGGTTACCCCTTGGTCTGAAATGCTCTTCACTTTTCACTCTGCTTGGCTGGCTCCTTCTTGTCCTTGATGCCTCTACTTAAAATGCTACTGATAACTCCATCTGAATTAAGTATTCTACCCCCACACAAAATTCTTATTATGACTTCCTGACTTATCTTTCATGTCTGTTAGCACAATCTAAAATGTTTGCCTGTTGTTGACTTGTTTTCCTCCTCTTCTTCTGAATGTATGCTCCCCATTTAGAGATTTTGACTATTTTGTTACTTAGGACTTTCCCTGCCCTCACCACAATGCCTTACGTGTTGTAGGGGTGAGATATCTGTTGAATGAACTAATAATATCAGGAGTTGGAGAGGAAAACTGTGACCTTGGGTAGGTGAAATGTGAAAGAGAAAATGATTGTCACTTGGAAGGGTTTCGGGGAACTTGGGGTTCCCAAGCAGAATCAAGCGTAAGTGGTTGAGGAGAAGGGACTTTCAGGGAGGAGGAGGTGGGTAAAAGGGAGATCATCTAGTGGGTGTTCTTCTGGCCCAGTGGTAACTTTTGGAAAGGAGAGAAGGCAGAGCTGTTAGGGTCAGCTAAGGGGACGTCCAGAGCACTGTGGGAGTGAGTACATGTGATTGCTGACCAGAGGGGCTCAAGGCTTCGACTTCTGGTCATGACTGGGGGAAACAGAACATAAAGTATGGCAGATTTATACTTGATAGCCTTTTCGAAGGTAGTGGGCACTTGTCTTTCACAGGGTGGGTTGGGAAGGATCAGAGGAGAGGGGATTGGGAAGAAACAATAACCTGTGAAGTGTTTCCATTCCTTTTTACGGGTGAAGGTTCAGTGACTTTGCTGAAGCTCTATAGCCTGGCTGGGCCTGTTTTGGAGTCTGATTCTGGAGCCACATTTTTTCCATTAGGCTAGCTTCTCAGAGGGCAGCACTCAAGTTTATTTAAACATTAGAAGAGTTTAAAAGTACTGTCATGTGGTTTGTAGAATCTGAGTTGCACTTCAGAAGTTTTTATTTAAATTTATATAATTTTATTTTTTAGTTCACTTTTCATTTATTTATTTGTTTATTTTATTATGTTGTTAGCCACTGTATAGTACATCATTAGTTTTTGATGTAGTGTTCAGTGGTTCATTAGTTACGTATAACACCCAATGGGTAACACACACATGCCCTCCTTAATACCCATCATCCTGTTACTCCCTCCCCTTTGAAGCCCTCAGTTTGTTTCCCTGGGGTCCATAGTCTCTCATGGTTCATCTCCGGCTCTGATTTCTCCCCCATATAATTTTAACATTGCAGTTGTCACTTCCCTCCCATTTTCTCCTTCAAGGTTAACTTGTCATCGACTCAATCCCTATTTAGCCTTTAGGCTGTTCGTAGAATAAATGATAGTAAAGAACAAGTTAACTTCTTTCTTTCTTTCTTTCTTTCTTTCTTTCTTTCTTTCTTTCTTTCTTTCTTTCTTTCTTCTTATTGAATAGGAGCAGAATGAAATTTGTAATTTTTAAGTTGCTTTCCTGATGGTGAAACCATAGTAAAAGTTTGCCAGAAATTCTTTTTCTATTATGGTTCTTTTTTTTTTTTTTTAAGATTTTATTTGTTCATTTGACAGAGATAGACAGCCAGCGAGAGAGGGAACACAAGCAGGGGGAGTGGGAGAGGAAGAAGCAGGCTCATAGCGGAGGAGCCTGATGTGGGGCTCGATCCTATAACGCCAGGATCACGCCCTGAGCCAAAGGCAGACGCTTAATGACTGCGCCACCCAGGCGCCCCTCTATTATGGTTCTTGATGGCAATCTGTGTAGTAGCTTTGTTAAAGTTTCTCTTACTATTTTAGTTCAAAAAATTAATCCTAAGTGCTACAGCAATCTAGCGTATGCACTGAGAGGCAGTAGCAGAGCACCATATTTCTCCAGTTTTGATGTCCATCAGACTTAAATGAGAAAGTGATAAAAAAAATTCAGATTCCTTGGTCTCACCCTAAATAATGCTTAATTTGCTGGAAATACACATTTTTTATAGAAGATTTTTTAATTAATTAATTTATTTATTTTAAAGAGAGGGAGTGAGTAGGGGGAGGGAGGGAACCTCAAGTAGACTCAGCACTGAGCACAGAGCCCACTGTGGGACTCAATCTCACAACCCTGAGATCATGACCTGAACCGAAACCAAGAGTTGAACACTTACTGACTGAGTCACCCAGCTGCCCCTGGAAACACACTTAAACAAGGTTTCCAGTAATTCTAATGGAGATAATCCATACATGCCCAGTGCTTCTCAAAGCACTGGGTTATTAGTTAAATACCCAGTCATTAGAGTCTGCTAGAACTGGGTTAAAAATGGACTCCATTACTTTCTGCCTCCGTGACCTTGGGGAAATCCCACCTAACCTTGCTAAGCTTTATTTTTTTCCTCATCTGTACAGGAAGGATAATGATATTTACCTGCCTCGTGTGGATTAAATAAAATCATGTTTATGAAGTCTTTAAAAGTACTTGTCCCATAGTAACAACTCAGTCAAGGTGCATGTTGTCCATCCTCATAGAGATGTGGAATTTGAATAAGTTAAATTAAGTTTCTCCAGATTATCATCGCTAGAGATTATTTTTAAAGTATCCACAGCTCCTTTAAGACCATGCTTACACTAGTAAGATAATTACTTAGTGTCCGCTAGAAGGAAAACATGGTTAAATAGTCCCTCAGGCAGGGCAGAGGAATGTTCAGTTAGTGCCATCACTCATTTATATTATTACACGGTGCTTGGAGAACGCAAGCTAATTCCGAAAGTATTAGATAGGTATTAAAGTTTATCTAGTAAAAAAAAAAGTAAAGTTAATCTAGTGAAGATTAGATTATTATCTTTTTATTGGGCAGCCTTCTCCCTTTTATCTAAGTTTATAGATGTGTATGCTTGGGAATGATATTTTTTTCTTTTCTTAAAAATAATTTTAGAAAACTCCTTCTTGTGGATTTCCTTAGAAGATGTCCTTGTTTATTTTTCCTTGAAGAAGGCAGCCTGGAGTTTCTTTTGTGACCCAAAGACAAGCATGAACCTGGAAATGTAACAGGAAGTTCAAAATCATGGTGCCCTCAAAGTAGAAACCTGAGTTTATTTCTGGCAGTGCAGTGCAAGGGGGACATTATCAGGGTCCAAAATATATAAAAGACCTGTGAAATAGTTGAAAGATTCAAGAATTTCTATATGAAGGTGACCTGAATTATTGGGACTCTCTTGAATATGGGATGGAAAAGCCTGAGAGGGATAATCCAAATGTATAAAGTTGTGAAAGATACTATATTGTGATCACAGACCTTTTTGTAAGTTTAAAAACATGTACTCTTTGCCCCATTCATAATTCTTTTGGGTACTGATCACAGTGATGTACTTGCACACATCAGAAATGGCACCTGTACAGTACAGCATCATTTGTGAAAGGGCAAGACTGTACACAACCTAAACAGGGTAGACTGGTTAAATAAGTTAAGGTGTAGCTACACATGAGAAGACTACGTAGCTATTAGAAAGAAGAAGGCATACTTCCATCTCCAGTCAGGACAGGGTAATTGGTAACCAAAATTGCCCTCCTGCCTGAAAACAACTAGAAAATGAGACAAAATGTATGAGGCAACTGTTTTCAGGCACTAAGCAACAGAAAGTGCAAAACTGTGATGATCCCGGCAAGGAGAGAAACATGCAAGGCGAGCCCGCAATCAGGTAGCTGAAGCAGTGACACTCTGGCTGGGTGAAGGCAAGTGATTCTGGAAGGGAGTACTCCAAGAATGATGGACACATATTAGAGAAGGTCACAGAAGCCAGTTTAAGGGGCTCTCACTAGCCAAATTTGGAATAGTATGAATCAAAATAAATAATGAAATTTGTGCATTATAATCTGAGTTCGTATTAATAAAATAAGCTAATGAATAAAGAGAAAAATAGAGGAAGGGGAAGTTCTTCCTTAAGACAATAAATTAACAAATTATATGTTAGTTCATTAAATTATTAATATAATTTCTAATTAATTGGTTAATTATGGAAAGAAGGTAAATTACCTAAAGAAGGAGGAGTTAGAAAAGCATTAAGGATGCTAAAATTAGTGTGTGACAGCTTATTGAGGAATAGGGTATTTAGATGGTCTTAAAGTATCTCCCCACAAACAACTTGCTGATTACAGAGGGGAACAATACTAACTCTACTAGGCAAAAATCACCTAAACCAAGTGAGCAAAGTAAATCTCACCAGTATTATGACAGACAGACATCACATACACCCTAATATGATAAGGGCATAATAAAACTTGGGAATTTCCTATTAAAAATACATATCCTGAATCCAATCATGAGGACCATCAGGAAAAAAATTGATAAACATCCCACAAAAATAACAGGTCTGTATTCTTTGAGAATATTGTCAATAAAGAGAAAAAGTGACTTAGGAAATCTTCCCAGGTTATAGGAGACCAAAGACACATGGCACTTAATGCAGTGCATATCCTTGAATTACACCGTGGACTGGGTTAAAATAGCTAAAATTGACAAGGTCTGTATATAGATTGTGGATAAGTATTAAGAATATATTAAATAGCATTTAATTTCCTGACTTTGTTAACTATACTATGATTTATGTCAGTGGAGTATCCTTGTTCTTAGGAAATGCATACTGAAGTATTTGGTAGTAAAGAGATATTACGTTTCTAACTTTCTTTCAAATAGTTAAGAAGGAATATGCATGTGTAAGAGTGTTTGGTGAGAGAGTATAAAGCAAATAGAATGTCAACAATAGCAAAAATCTAAGGTAGAAGATACAAGGGAGTTTCTTGTACTACTTTTGTATCTGTTCTGTAAGCTTGAAATTATGAAGATAAAGTTTTATCAAAACTAGGGAGGAAAAGAGTAAGACAGTTCTATGTACTGTGAAACACGACCTCCAATCCATTGTACTAAGTGGGCTGCTAGAGAAGAAGATGCAGAAGCAAAATGCAGAACGGCAGGAGTTACCTGTGACTACTTGTATAGAACATACATGCGAATACACATGTATTTGTTTAAGCACATAGGAGGGCACTCCAGAAATGGTTGACATCGGTTGCCTCTAGGAAGGGGAAGTGGGTGGCCAAGATCTGGAAGGAGATTTTGGTAAATACCAATATCATGCACATATATTACCAATTGAAAAGGTAAGATAATTTAACAATAAACTCAAAAATTGGAGGCAATACCATTTTTTTCTAGGATACAGTATTCCTGACAGAGCAGACTTCTAAATAACTTCAGCTTTGGGTAAATCAAGGAGTGAGAGATCTTGGGTTGACTAAAGTTATTGCTACTTAGGGTGGCACAGTAACTTTTGGACATTACGGAAAGCAAACATGTTCTCCATTAGTATGTTCCTTGTTACCTCCAGAGACTCAGCACTGGCTTTGGTGAGCACTGACTTTGTTTTTTCTTTGGTCCTAACGAGGATTTCTTGAAACAGTGAATTATTGTTATAGAATATAAATAGTTTTTTTTTAAATGAGTGGATTTACCAGTTAACCTTTTCTCTTAACTTCCTGCCTTTGACATTTTATCTCAAAATAGACCAGATGATGAATGCTACAAGCTTTGACATTTTAAATTATGTGGTAATGTTTATATAAGGTGGGGCTCAGTGGAAATGTATGAAAGCAAATTCCACGTCGACACTGTACAACATGGATATCGATAGTCAAGTAGTTCTTATTATCACGGTATGAGAGATTGGTGGGATCAGGTTAAGGAAGTAAGGACGAAAAATTTGGAAGAAATACAAAGTGTACCCTGAGCCACACAGTGGTAATTGGGACATCTCTGCTTCTGGTATTTCATCATTAATAGGCCTCTGAAGTACCACCTTGCCCAAAGGTTAGGCCGTCCCTGTCCTAGGAACCACTTGTTCATTCTGCTCTCTCACTTCTCTTCACCGGGCCTCCCATGAGAGCAGCAAGCACTGCTTTAATGTGGGCATGCGGCCATCAGCTCTAACTTTATAATTTTTGAGCGTCCACTCTGGTTAAGATGCTCTTTTCCTTTTCTGATGAGATATGTGAAGGCTCAAGCCCTGCCGTGTGTCACCTGCTCAGTTAAGCTTCTTATTCTTATCCCTCTGACCTCACTCACCCCATTAATTGTTGCATCACAATGATCAGCCTATAATACCGTTTTTTCCTGGTCCCCTTATCATACTGAGTGTTAGGGACCCTGTAAACCTTCAATGAGTTAAAGAATCAGTTGTATATATTAACTCTTTCCACTGCCTCCCTCCCATTTTCTCGTCAACCCATACCACTCCAGCTCTGATCCCTCCACTTCAGTGACACAGTTCTTATTGCCAAACCAGCAGTTGGTCCTCAGGCCCCAGGACCAGTTCTAAGGGCGTATGACCTATATAGTCATTTAGGTCTCACACTTGGTTTAATGTCCTGCTATCACTGTTTTAGAATTCTTAACAGTTTTTCTACAAGGGCCTCCACATTTACGTTTTACATCGGGCCCCACAAATTATGTAGCTGGTCCTTTTCAGGCCTAATGTTACTAAGTCTCTTTAAAGCATTTGATACAGCTCGTCACCCTCTTGGAATACTTCTTGAGTTCCTGGACAGCGAAATCTGCTTGTCCCCTCCTATTCCATTTATGGCTCCTTCCTTTGGTCTTCCTTCTCTCAAGGTACCTTCATCCTCTTCTTCATCTAGACTCACTTCCCGGGTGATCCTGTCCAGTATCCGGTCCTTGATCTAGACTGCTGCTGTGGCTAACAGTAACAAAAACAAAAGCGATAGTAATAATAACTACCTTGGAGTGTTTTCTGAGTGCCAGCCGTGAATTGCAAGTATCATTTTAATACATCCCGGGCATAGAAACGCTGAGTAACTTGCCCAAGGACACATGGCTGGTAAGTGATAGCATGGATTTGACACAGGGAGTCTAATTCTATAGTTTGCTCTTTCAGCCATCACAATGTGCAGTTAAAATCTCTCCCGGAACTCTAGGTGAGTATACCCCTCCCACTACTTGACATTTCCCCTTGGATGTCTAATGGGCATCTCCAACTCACTGTATCCTAAAAAATAACTCTTGATTCCTCCTCCATCCTGCCTCACCACCAACCTCCTTCTCTTCTGGTTTTTCTAATTTCATTAGATGGCTCCAAGATTCATCTGGGTGTCCAGTCCAAAACCCTGGCACCTTTGCTGCTGCTTTTTCTCTTCCTTACACTGAATCCAGTAGCAAGCTGCACAGGCTCTACTTTTAAATATATCTTTTGGGGGTGGGGGAAGGCTGAGGGAGAGAGAGAGAGAGAGAATCTTAAGCAGGCTCCACACCCAGTGCAGAGCCCAACGAAGGGCTCAATCTCACAGCCCTGAGGTCGTGACCTGAGCTGAAATCATGAGTTGAACACTTAACTGACTGAGCCACCCAGGTGCCCCTACCTTTAAATGTATCTTAATTTTTACTCCTTCTCCCACTTCCATGGCCTCCAGTTTAGTCCAAACCACCACCTTCTTCAATTCTGTCTCCTTGTCCCCTGTATAGTCTGCACAGAGCAATCGGAGTGATATTTAAATTTTTTTTTCTTAATATTTTATTGAAGTATAAGATATGTAACCAAACTGGACAACTTGATAAATTCTCACAATGTGACATGCCCATTTAACCAACACCCAGAGCCAGTACTTCCCGCAGTCCCCCTTGTGCTCTCTTGGAGCCACTGTCCTCCCTTCTTGCCCCCAGTAATCAGTATACTGATTTCTAACCCCATTGATTAGTTTTACTACTTCTTGAACTTTATATACATGAAACTTCATTACACAGAAGGTACACAGTATGAATACATGACAGTTTATGTATCCATCTTTGATGGCTAGTTGGATTTCTAGTTTTGGTCCATTTTGGATCATATTGCCACAAACATTATTATTCGTCCTTTGCTAAACCTACGTAAGAGTTTCCGTCAGGGATATACCAAGGAGTGGAACTGCTGAGTCAAATGGTAAGTATATATTCAGCTTCAGCAGAAACATCAAAACAATTTAACAAAATGGTTATAACCCTCAGCATTATATGTGAGGTCCAGTTGTTCCACATCCTCGTCCAGGTTTGGTATTATTCATCTTTTTTATTGTAGTCATTCTGACGGATGGGTAGTGCCATCTCATTCATTGCATTGCATTTGCTGAGCGACTCATGGAACTGACCACCTTTTCATATGTTTGTTGATCATTTGGATATCTTCCTTTATGAAGTGCCTATTTAAGCCCTTTACCTATTTTCTTGCCCTTTCTTATTGATTTGTAGGGTTCTTTACAGATTCTGTGTTCAGTGTGGAATATATGTATTGCAAATACCTTCTTCTACTCTGTGGCTTGCCTTTTCACTCACTTGGTGGTATCTTTCAGTGAACACAGTTTCTTAATTTTGGTGTGGTACAAATTACTGCTTTTCCTTTAGTAATTTTAGTAATTTAATCATTTTCATGTCCTGTTTATTGCCTGTCCATCCCATTGCTCATGAAGGTATTCTCCTGTGTTCTAGTCTAAAAGTGTGTCATTTTACCCATCACATTTTTAGATCTATACTCTTCTGAAATTATTTTTGTGTTTAGTATAAAATGTAAAAAGTCAAGATACATTCTTTCCCCTTATGAATATCCAGTTGACCCAACATCATTTTTTGTAAAGACCATCCTTTTCTTACTGTAAGAGTGGTAATTTTCTTAGCTCAGATCACGAGATCCTCCCTTGCTCAAAATCCTTCAAAGGTTTCCCACTGCACTTAGCGTGAAATAGACACATCTTACCATGGCTCTTTGCCTGGAATCTGCTTTCTTCTCGGCTTTCACCCCACTGTTCTCATTTTCTGCTCTCCACAGTGGACATGCTGGTCTCTTTGCTGTTCCTCAGTCTTTCAAATACATTATTGACTTGTGCAGTTATGCGTGGGGTTTGTTCTGCCCAGAGAGCGTTCTTCCTCCCCATGTCAGCCTGAATCCCTCCTCACTGCACTCAAGTCTATGCTCAGATACCCTTTCCAGGGGCGCCTCGGTGGCGCAGTCGGTTAAGCATCGGATTCTTGTCTCAGCTCAGGTTGTGATCTCAGGGTCCGTGCTCAGTGCAGAGTCTGTTTCAGATTCTTTCTCCCTCTCCCTCTGCCCTTCCCCACTTGTGCATACTCTCTCTCTCAAATAAATAAATAAAATATTTTTTAAAAAGCCCTTTCCTCAGGATCACTAACCACTCCACGAGACACTAAGAATGAAGAATATATGAAAATCCTCTGAACATGTATGATATTATTAATGAACTGTTTCACGGTGATGTCAGTGCTTGCCAGGTGGCCTCTCCGTTCTATTGGCAGGTTCCTCAGATCTCACTATGTTTGGAAGTAGGACTGATTGTCATCTTTGTGATGGACAGCAGCTCTTTTAAGCCAGTGTAACTCTTCTCTCTTCATTGTTTTTAGCTTTTGAATTTGAAGAAGTACTTTTGAAGACTTCCATTTTAAGAGCTATGAAAATTTTGCTACCAAAAACCTTCACTACTATGTGCTTAAATGAATGTTGATTTCTGAGGTTTGGAATTTTGTGGATTTGTCCCCTTTTTTTTCTTTTCTTTCCTCCTTTTTTTCTTTCTATGTTATCTGCTGTACATGCTGCACATCCAGATTGTGTATCAGAAGAAGATGGATTATTTTTACCAGAGTGCCAGGCTGTCATGGCGCCATTTGCTCTCCTGAAACCAACTACTACTAATTCCCAGTTAAACAAATAGTTTTCAGTTTTATCTGTTGTCTTTCTAGCCATTACAGTTATTTGGAATAAAAATTCAATTTCAGTGAAAAAAAGGGGCTAAAGACCTAAATGTGAGACCTGAAACCATAAAACTCCTAAAAGAAAACATTGGCAGTAATCTCTTTAACTTCAGCTTTCGCAACAGTTTTCTACATATGTCTCCTCAGGCAAGGAAAACAAAAGCAAAAATAAACTATTGGGACTACACCAAAATAAAAAGCTCTTGCACAGTGAAGGAAATCACCAACAAAACAAAAAGGCAACCTAGTGAATGGGAGAAGATATTTGCAAATGATATATATGATAAGGGATTAAGCTCTAAAGTATATAAAAAACTTACCCACTCAACACCCCAAAAACAAATAATCTGATTAAAAGATGGGTGGAGGAGCTGAATAGACATTTTTTCCAAAGAAAATATATAGATGGCCAACAGACATATGGGAAAGATGCTCAACATCACTAATTATGAGGGAAATACAAATCAAAACCACAACAAGATATCACTTTAAACCTATCAGAATGGTTAGAATTGAAAAGACAAGAAATAAATGTTGGCGAGGATGTGAAGAAAGAGGAACCCTCATGTACTGTTGATGAGATCATAAATTGTGCGGCTCCTATGAAAAATAGTATGGAGATTCCTTAAAAAATTAGAAATATATGATCCATTAATTCCGTTACTGGGTATTTACCTAAATAAAAACACTAATTTAAAATGATATATACACCTCTGTGTTTACTGTAGCATTATTTACAATAGCCAAGATATGGAAGCAGCTCAAGCGTCCATTGATAAATGAGTAGATAAAGGTGTGGTATGTATACACACACACACACACACACACACACACACACAGAGGTATATTACTCAGCCATATAAAAAAAATGAAATTTGCCACTTGTGACAACCTGAATGGACTTCAAAAGTATAATGCTAAGTGAAATAAGTCAGATAAAGACAAATACCATATGATTTTATTTATATATGGAATCCAAAAAACAAAACGAATGAATGAATGAACAAACAAAAAAAGAAACAGACCGGTAAATACAAAGAACATAGTATACTTGCCAGTGGGGGAGTGGGCACAGTAGATAAGAAGGAGTGGGAGGTACAGAAAATAGAATGAATAATTTGTAAAAGTCCTCTGAAAATGTATGATATTATTAATGAACCATCTCCTCTATGATGTTGTGATTCCTTGAGGTAAGGGATTGTGTCTTACTTCTTTTTGTAGATCTTATTTGCAGCATAATACTTTAGAACTCAAATGGGTCCTAAGTATGATGCATGTGATAATTCATTGTTTTCCCTGTTTTGTCTACATTACCTCCAGATAATTCAGACTCTAATGTAAATATTTAATAATCTTATGAATTGTGGTGGAACATCAACTTTTTGTATTTTTTTAAAAAGGGGATAGTATACTGCATTATACCCTGAAATTTTACAATTCACTGTAACTATTTTACATGGAAACAATGCATAGGCTAAGTCCAGGTGAATTTTATCTGTGGCCAAAGAAATTAGAAGGTTTTCAGTGACTTATATTCTCTTCTCTAACAGAAAGTTGCATTTTTTCTAAGAATTCTGCAATCTAGATAGTGACTGTCATTTACCTGGTTCCTATTATTGGGGTAATTTGGGGGCTACATGCATATATAAAATTTTACTTGGGGGCAAGAGTTAGATTGATCTTTCATTTGTTTATTTGTTCATTCTTTGAGGCATTTATTTCCACCATTGGTTGCATTTGTTTTTATTTCCTTAAAGCCTTAAGCTATTTGTTTGACATATACAATTCTTTTATTAATTGTAGAATGTCAGAGCAGAAAGAGACTTTTAAGATCATGTTATCCAGCTATAAAAGACATCACTGGGTCAGTTAACAGAATTGGAAAACTATTGGTAGATTAAAGTATTGTCAGTAATCAACTTCCTGAAGTTGATAGTGCTATGGGCACGTAAGAGAGTATTGTTATTCTTAGAAAAACACAATGAAGTATTTAGGAATAAAGATGCCATGATGGTGTATTTACTTCTAAATGGCTCAGGAAAGAAAAATTGTGTGTGTGTGTGTGTGTGTGTGTGTGTGTGTGTGTATGCATGCGTGTGAGCTCGCTTGCATATGGAGAGAGAGTGAGTACAAGTGAGCATAAGAGTCAATTATAAACCAAATGGGGCATAATATTAACAACAGGTAGATCTGGCAAAGGGCGTATTAACCTTCTTTATACTATTCTTATGTTTCCTCTTAAGTGTGAAATTCTCTCCGCATAAACAGTTTTTAAAAAATCATCTCATCCAGCCCTCTCAGGAAAAGCATTCGGTCTTTGTGACACAGAGGTTAAGTAACTTTCCCAGTCACCCTGAGAGAGACAAAACCTCTCCTAGTTCTGCGGACTGTGTTATGCTGTGCTGCCACCTTCTAGTAAATCATCATTGAGCTCCAACCAGGTGCAGGGGCCAGTATTCCTGACTTGTGGTTGCATAGGACTCAGCCAAGCTTGCACATTAATGATGTAGCTTTGGATTACTTTTAAAAATATTTTTTTTGTTACATGGTCAGCCTTACAACCTCCAGCCCCTCTGTTACCTGGACATCTTGTTACAAGATATGCTGCCCATTGTAATGACACATGCCTACATTTGCATTTTAACAATCAGTGGTTTGTTCTTCTCTTTCCTAATAGCTACTGCTTCTTGGGATACGTTTCTCATGCTATGGAATTGCAAGCCACAAGCCAGAGCTTTCAGATATGTGGGTCACAAGGATGTTGTAACCAGCGTGCAGTTTTCCCCACTCGGAAACTTATTGGCATCTGCTTCACGAGACAGAACTGTTAGACTCTGGATTCCTGATAAGTAAGAGAAACAAAGAAATATCTGATATGCTCTGGATTTAGGAATGTGAAAGAAAATGAGCCTGGCTGTCCTTGTGCGCTTCTTGGGAATGCCTGCACTCCCGGTTACCTGCACTGCCCTTAGTCTGAGTCACATGCAAGACATGTTGCCCTTGTTCCAAAGTTAGCAAACTATTTCATATCCTTTTTTCCTCATAATTATCCCTTCTGTTTGAAAGCTATTTCTAACCGTGGAAATATGCTTAAGGTTTTTTTTTTTTTTTTTTTGGTAGGGGGATGGTTATCAATCCCTTTATAAATCCATTGTAAACTTCAGATTGCCTCCCCAGAGAGATACACATCGACATATATAACTGAAATTTATAGTTTATTAACCTACTATCGCCCATTTGTGGATCTTTTGGGGACCTTTGGATATCTATTAATTCCTGTGCCAGGACGATTCTTTGGTGCATATCATTCATTATTTTCTGTCTAAGGAAAGTTTCTGACAAATGTATAAATCATAGCATTTGTGTAAAGTCCTATCCTAACAAACCTCTCTATAAGAGGCTTTTAAAATCCTAGCTGATAGCTTATCTATTTTAAGCAATTATTGAGCCATGATTTTTTAAAAAGCTTTTGAACTTTTTTTTTGAACTCTTAATTATATGTTTTCAAACACACATGAAAATAGAATGAACAGCATAGTGATTCCCCCGCCCCACGATGTCCACGATGTCCAGCAGCTATTGGTATCAGCAGTTATCAGTGGTTTCACCCATACTCCCCCCTTTTATTCTTTAGCTAGAGTATATCATTTCCTCCCATAACTACCTCAGAGAATAAGAATTTGAGTATTTGTCTTGGCTCTATTTGATTCGTGGCAGGATTTGATTCGTGGTACATGACTGGACAGTCTCAGGCACCCCCACGTGGAAGTTCACAGGGCATTTTCCTGCCAGTAGGCACTTCTGTTTTCTGCCACCACCCAAGGGAAACACCATGCTGAGATATCTGAACATTATACCCTGATGGTAGCGAAAACTACTGAAGAGAAGCACCGTGTTCTCATGACACTGTGGGTGGCAATGTACAGGGGAGCTGTGAGGAAGGGAGACTGGTTTGGGGTCCAAAAGGGAAAGTGTTTTCTAAAATCCTTAACTTTGGGGATTTAGGGCTAGTGGATCTACTGTCTTCACTACAACACAGCTTCCGTCTCCCATTACTAATTCAAGGAACTCTTAGTGAATAAACTATATAAGGGTATGTAAGCAAAACGCACACAATCATTAAATTGTATGGACTGATCTAAGTGCAACAGTTAGTCTTGAGTAGATGTGTCTGGTTTCTCTTTCTAAATCATACCATCGTGAGGCCAGGGCATTCGTGGCTCATGGCAGTGGGATGGAGACTGATCTATCAGTTATTGCTGTATAACCTTATCCTCAAAACTTAGCTTAATACAGTAACTGTCCTTTCCCATAATTGTGTGGGTTATCTGGATGATCCTTCTGCCCATTTGATGTTGGCTGTTACTCACTTAGCTTCACTAGCCGGCAGGTCCAGCACCTCACTCATGCCTGCGGCCTGGTGCTGGCTGTTGGCTGGGGCACCTGGTCCTCCATATGCCCTCTCTGTGCCAGGATGAGGACTTCCTTACAGCCTGGCAGCTGGGTTCTAGGACAGTAAAAATGAAGGCTGCTGGACCTTTGAAGGGCTAGGTCTGACACTTCACAGTGTCACTTCTGCCTCATTCTGTTGGTCAGAGTAAGTCACAACCAGCCCAGGTGCAAAAGGAGGAGAATTGGGTAGAATCCACCTCAAGGGGCGGGGGGAAGGGTGGGGAGGGGAGAGGAGTAGCGTGTGTGTACAGGGCTGAGAGGAGGAGGCGGCCATACTCGCAGACACTACACCTGGTGACTGGCAGGCTAGGGGAGAATAGTAGGAACAAGCATGGACTCAGTTCATCATACTGGGCAGTCAAGAGAATGTGGGCGGAAAGGGGGCGTAAATATGTGTGGGCAGAGAGCAGATGTCAAGGCGAGGTGAGGAGCTACAAAGCAGTTAAGCAGCAGCACAGCAAACACGAGGCACTCCTATTGTGGTTTCTTACATGCTTCCTGTTGAGACCGGGTCCAGGGGTCACACCAGAGTATAGCCGAGAGGCGGGCCCTTTAGAAAGAAGTCCAGCTGGATAGCCTGCTGGAGTGTGGAGTGTAGAACTGAAGACCAGGGCCGATCCCGATGAGTCGGACTGTCTCCTGGCTTCCTGGTCAGAGCAGGTGGCAGTCTTGTCTTTGTTTTCTCTAGGCTGTATTCTTGAATTCAGCCAAACTATACTCCTAACTGCCACTCATAGAACCTTCCCTTGAAACTTCACTGAACTAGACCCTGAATGCTCCTTCCCATTTTTTTTAAATATCAATTTTAGTTTCTCCTGGTATAATATCATGTATCAGGTGATGGAAATGTATGACAGTCACTTTTACTTTCTACAGACCACTGGAGGGATAAGCCGGGATGGCTCTAAGAACCTTAAGTAATGACCTTTCCCAGTGGAATTCAACAAAATGTATTGAGTTCTTTTTATATGCCTGATAATTGTGCTAGATGCTGGTCTCATAGGGATGAATAAATCATCATTCCTGTCCTCAAAAAAACTCACGGCTTAATAGAAGAGAAACAGTTCTATTTTTTTTAAGTACTGTATAATGTAATAAGCAAAATAGATGTAGCAGATAAGGAGCAATGAAGCCTGCCTGGGTGAGTCAAGGGGGGTTGGGGTGGAGGAAATAATCCAGGCTGAGAAAAAGCAGTAAGTGCAAGGCCAGAGGTGTGTTTGAAGCTCGGCAACTGTTCTGAGTCCAAAGTTCAGTGTAGCGGCAGGATGCCTCGCGGGAGAGCTTGGGCTCTGCACCTTTCCTTGGAGGGCAGCCAGTGACACGTTTATGCAGGGATTTACATGCTTAGAATGACACTTTTAGGGAGGTAATAAGCACAATATATACGTGACTGGAGGAGGATAGAAGATTAGAGCAGGGATATGGGTTAAGAAGCTTTTGTGATAATCTCAGTGAAGGATATGGAGGGTGTATCTACCTTAGTGTAAGCGTAGCTGGGATAGAAAGAAGAGGTATTAAAAGGATATTTGGGAAGTCATAGCAATTTATCACTATCACTAAATCCGTTTGTTGACCTACTGAATGTGGGAAGAGAAGGGGAGCAGTTGAGTATGACTTCTCAGCTCTGCAAATTCTGTTGCCCAATGTTTTTCAGTTACATGTAAATACGACTTTCTGAATGAAAAGACACTTTCCAAAGTGTCTTGGGAACTTTGGAATGCCGACACAAAGTAGTATTTCCCAAATGCCACCTTTGAACTCCAGTGCTATCTGCTAGCCTGCCCCTAACTATTTTAACATTTTTTCCCTCCTTGGTGCTTCTCCTTAAACGCCACACATTATTTTCTCCATCTTTTCTTTTCCTATTCTCTTTTTCTCACCCTAGTCAAGAAGAAAAAAGAAGCATCTGAAGTTTCAAAGTTGAGAACTGGATTGTGTTATTACCATTTGTCCTTTGTTTTGCTTGTGAGTGTAAGATTGGGCCTGGCCTGAGCAAGGCCTGAGATACACCCTGGGGGTCTCAGTTGTCATTGCTGGTGGGTGCGAACACAAGTGGAAACAGGAAAGTCAGATCACCTAGAGCCATGTTCTGTAGAGGGGAAAAATGGCGTAAGGGGCATCTCTTCCCTCCCGACCCAGACTGCTGGTCCACGTGAGTTCCACGTGACCCCAGTTTGAAAACACTTCCTTGGAGCTATTCATTTAATCTATCTTAGATTTCTAGATTCCCGGTTCTTTAAACTATTTATTGCTTTTTCTAGAGGAACAACAGGAAGTTAAAATTGATGGTCGAGATTTGTTAAAAATATTATTCTGTAGCTTCCAATTAAAACAAAACCAGCAAGTGCATTTCTGAGTGGGACCACCCATGTCTTTCCTGTTAAGGATCAGTTGTGACTTTAATTAGTAAAACCAGCTTTAAAGAGTGTTGATGAAGAAACTTTTCATACTTTTGTTAACTTTTTATAGGAGTTTAACTGTTTTATATGTTTCAAAGTCTGTATATAATCAATAGTTATTGATTATAATGAAATCAAGTGTTATAAATATTAAATTGTTTATTTCCAGGAGAGGGAAATCCTCTGAATTTAAAGCTCATACAGCTCCAGTTCGAAGTGTAGACTTTTCAGCCGATGGCCAGTTTCTAGCTACAGCCTCTGAAGACAAATCCATCAAAGTATGGAACATGTACCGCCAGCGTTTCTTGTATTCCTTGTACCGACATACACACTGGGTACGCTGTGCCAAGTAAGTGTGAAGCTTTGTCATAAGATTTCCACATTTTTTTCCTGCTGTCATCCATGTTTACCCCCCCCAACCCCCAGAAAAGAGGATTGAGGACAAATTCATTCATTCGTTCATTAAGCAAATATTTATTGTGTGTCTGCTGTATGCTGGAAAGAATAGGAAACAAAACAGTCAAAACCCCTCGCTGTCATGAAGCCTACATTCTAGAAAGGGGAGACAGATAATAAACAGGAAAATGGATTGGGGGGGCTGCAGTTTTAAACAGGGTGTTCAGAGGGTGGCCTTTGAACTGAGACCTAACAGAGGGGAAGGGGGCAAGGCTTGAATATATTTGGGAAAAGAATGTCCTGGATAGAGGAAACTAGTACAGAAGCCCTGGGGTGGGAGCCTGGGGGCTGTTCGAGGACCAGCAAGAAGGCTGGTGTGGAGCAGAGTGTGGGGAAGGAATAGGAGAGGCCCCGAGGGAGGCTTCAGCCAGGTCAGGAACAGCTGACATGCACCGAGTGAGATGAGATGCCGCTGGAGCGTGTTCACCTCTCTGACCAACGTTTTAATGGGATTGCTCTCACTACTGTGTGGAGAATAGGCGGTCAAAGTCAGGGCAGAAGCAGGGGGTGTTATTGGGAGGTTATGTGTAGTAGTTCATACCCTGGCTTGGACCACGGTGGTGGCAGTAGAGATTTCAAGTGATTGGATTCCAGACGTAGTTTGAAGATACAACCAACACTACTTGCTGTCACACTGGATGAGAAAGACAAGGAGAGGAACTAAGAATGATTCCACAGTCTTTGGCAGTAGTCTATTAGGACAAGTGCTATTGTAGGTGTCCCTTTCTGTTCTTACGACATACTGCTAAAGTACTTAAAATATTTCCCCAGCTGCCCTGGGAGGATAGGGCTAATTGTTTTATTTTCCCAGTGTTGCAGATAAGGGAACTGAGTTTCAGAGTTAAAGTTAGAACTCATCTAGTTGAAAGTGATAGAAACCCAAAGAAATTCTTTTTGTCCTCTCAAGGTGATTAATTGGCTGATGTTTGGTATCCTTGGAGTGAAGAAGGGGACACTAGAACCAGGGACTCCAATGCCCCCAGTGTCTCTCTAGGCCTCCCTACACGCCGACTCTATTCTGTCAAACACCCTGCTGCTGAGGTCACTGCCAGCTCTTGGCAGAAGTCCTCACAGCTCTGTGACTACACAGGAAAAGGTTCTCCTAACTCCAGTTAGACAAGTGCCAGGGGCAGCTCTCAGCTTGGATCCTGTGCCCATCCCTTCTCCAGGCACTGAGACACTGTGGTTGTCTCAGGTTAGCCAGGCACCTGACCGAGACCAGTTACCCCAGCCAGCTGAGGGGTGAGAGTACATACCAACCATGCATTCTGGTGGTGGAGAGAGGACAGTTCTCAAAGGAAGGGGACTAGTGTAGACATGGTAACTAGGGGATAATCTGTGAAGCCCGCAGCCAGCCAACTTTGTGCACACTGGATGAAACAACGTGCTGGGCATCCCCAGCCAGGATGTGGTGGAGGGGGAGTGGGTGGGGGAGCCCAGCTCTGTCTGTCTCGCCTTACATCCCACGCTCCTTTTATCATGCTCTCAATGGGAATTATTGTTCAGGTTTTGATTATAATCTAGGGTAATGAGGCTAATGAAAATAAAAAAGACAGAAGGTCATATTTTTAGTCAATAGCTTTTTTTTTTCCCCTTCTAAAGATCTCAGCTACTTTTGGCTCTGGCCATCTCAGTCTTATTTCTATATACGCCATAGAGCTGTGTAGTCAAGAACATGGACCTGGGACCTAAATATAGAGGTTAAAATTCCAGCCCCACCACTTACCAGCTGTGTGACCTTTGGGAAAGTTATCTAACTTCTCAGTGCCTTAGTTTTCTTACCTGTTAAATTAGGATAATAATCTGCTGCACAGGTTGTCATGGTATTTAAGTGAGTAAATACATGTGGAACATTTAGAACCGTGCCTCCCACAGAGTAATCGCTAGATAAATCTTAGCCGTCGTCCTCATCATCATCATTAGATATCACAGTCTTGTTTCATTTTTAAAGATATTGTAAAACTTTAGTTGATAATTTTTTCCCACCTAAGGAGGTGACGTGTGGTGGTCCCAAGAGGCTGGTCAAATCATTTGTATTTATTTATGAAATGATGTTGTGAACAGAGATCTATCGTCCAGTGGATCAGACCCGGAGAACAGACAGAGACACAGGAGACTAGGCCGGGGATTGGGGGTCATAATTCAGCTCCTACTAGAATTGACTCTGCATATGTTGGCAAAGACACTGGTTTCTGTTACCTTCATCAGGGAGCTCATCAGAAGCACAAACATTGAATGATAGCCGTTATTTATCTAGTGTGTCCTGTCCGTCGCTATTTCCTTCCTAAAATAATTCAAGGTGGTTTATAATAACTGTAACACAATTGGAGGGAACGGAGAGACAATTCTATCTAGAACCATGTAACTTTGGGTAGTGCAAATCTGACAGGTTTAGCCTGAATTTCCTGCAGCCAAGGTATCAATGGGATGACGATGGCTGATGTATTTTCATGTTCTAACAACGAAAAGGAATCCTGTCAAGTTGTTCAGATAAGGCAAAATTTTTCCTATAGTAAATTCTAGGAGGTATTTTATTCCTTGCCCTTGTACTGAATCATCTATGTATAATATACATGCAAAAGAAAAGGTGTTGCTAATACAAGAAGAATTTACGAAATGTTGAAAAGGTCGCCAATAATGTAAAATTTTGATCTTCAGAATATTCCTTTAATGAGCATAGCCCTGCTACATACCACACACCCATGCTGCGTGTTAGGTAGGTAGAGATGAAAACCACAGTCTGAGCCTCGAGGAGCTTTTATATTTTATCGTTCAGTGGGGAAAAAATGGATACAAAATAATTACAAACTAATGTGTCCATTGGGATGACGCACAAGGCACTAAGGGAGTATGCAGTGGGGCGCTGAACTAGACCTTTGTGAGGAAAAGCTGGGGAGGACATTTTGGGCCCAGCCCTGAGGGACAGGCAGGAGAAGAGGCAGCCGCGTTTTGTCAGATGGGGAGGGGTGGCAAGCCATTCACAGAGGGAATCAGCAGGAGTAGGCGCTATGGCCTGGGAAAACGTTTTGTGCTCTGGGAACATTAATTATTCAGCTGTTGCCAGGCAGGGGAAGTGAAGTGGGATGTGAGGTGGAGGGGGAATGTGGGGAAGGCTCAGTGTCATGGATGTCATGAAAAAGACTTTGGATTTCATCCTTCAGGTGACACAGAGACACCAGAGGGTTTGGAATGGGGAAGAAGCATGATCGTTCCCAAGCTCTCTACTAATTGATCTTACATCCCACAGCATGACTGCTTTAGAAAGTTGGCTTGAGCTAGGCCAAGACTCATATGCCTCCCTGAGCCACATAATTACCCTTGGGCAAGTTAGTCTATGGCTCTCAGCCTCAGTGGGAGGTGAGGGTAATGAGGCTTCTCAAATGGACTGTTGTGAGAATGAGAAATACTGTGTTCAGAACTGAGTGATGCCAGAAGCCTGCCATTCCTCCGGCTAGGCAGCATCAGTTAGGGAGAAATTTAGGAATTGGGGAAGACCCCCCTAAAAATGTTCTCCCTCATCAGTTAGAGAGGAGGAGGGATGGTGGAACCCTGCTTTTCTGTCTGTCTAGCATCTGTTCTGTTTTCTGGAGATGGTGCCCAATTTTCCCTGAGGAACCCGCCCTCCCCCACAGTCTCTCTTTATGTTATGTGTATGCTGGTCCAGCCCGATCTCCAGTCCCTGCAGAGGGCACTGAGCTCAGGCTTGCCATCTGGAGCAGGGCATCTCCTGCCTACAGGACTTAGTGAGTCTTGTTAAAATGGCAGGCCTTTCCCTTGGGATTTCTACATTAAGCTTATTTTCTTTTTCTTTTTCAAATCCTATTTTAAAAGTTGATTTATTTATTTTGGTAATCTCTACACCCCCTTTGGGGCTTGAACTCATGATCCTGAGATCAAGAGTCACATACTCTGCTGATGGAGCCAGCCAGCCGCGCCTTAGGCTTATTTAAACCTGTGGCTGCTGAGGGACACTGTGGGCAAAGAGCTGACCTCACAGTGATACCGACTCAGGGGGCAGGAGAGCTGTGAGCTGGAGAAAGAAAGAATTGCTATCTAATTACATGGTGTGGTTTCTGGACACAGTCAAACCTGGTTTTATTAGCATGTGTTTCTGTATGTGCATGTAAATGTGTATGAGAAATGGGCCTTAAAAATTCTCACTTTTTTTTTAAAGGCACTTTCTATAAGATGTGATAGTTGAGCAGTGTTTTGGAAAAGTGGGAGATATTGTTGCATCCAGTGACGTGCGCTCAAGACACCCAAATGTTCCTCTCTGCAGATTTGCCTTCCTTCCCCAGCCCCCACCACCACTGCTCCACTGTCTCCACGGAAACCCTTAGGAAATGCAAATCTGCTTGTACTGCTCCTCAGGTTAAAACCACTCAGTGACTCCTTGCCCTGGCATGTCTGCTCTGCCTTCCTGTTACAACCTTGTCTTTTGTCCCTGTCTCCATCCCCTTCTTGCAGCGATACAGAGTTCCTGTGTGCAGTGTTCTTTTGTGTTCTGTGCCTTTTCCACATGCTGCCTGCCCTGTCTGGAATGCCCCCTGAATCCCCCCTCCCTCACGGTCCTGCTCTGGATCTCTCCCTCCAGGAAACGTTGGACTCCCAGCTTATCAGAAGTCCTTTATGCCCCTGCATTGTCCTGTTTATGAGATCTGTTTGCTTAGGCCTCTCTTCCCTGTCAGACTTTGAATTACAAGTATTTTGTTCATACTGTATTCTCTTGACAGGCACTGTTCTAAATTCTGTAGATAACCATAGAAAGCAAAACAAAATTCCCAGTCTTGTAGAGTTCCTTCTACCAAAGGGAGGTAGACAATAAGAAAATATGTTAGTGATATGTGCTCTGCAGAAAAAATACTGTAGGGTAACAAGATAGAGAGTGCTGGGGTTGGAAGGTGCTCTTTTACATATCTCTGCTGGGGTGACTTTGATTGAAGGGAGGGAGCCAGTGAGGTGGGTACCAGGGGCTAGTGTTGGCGATGGAGTCATGGACAGTGGGAGAAGCACTGCAGTGTTAGTATGGGGTGGGGAAGGCTCGGAGGAGGTGTGCAGAAATGGGGGTTGAATGAATCAGTGAGAGGTGTGCGGGTAGCTTAGGTGGGAGTTTTCATGGGCCTCTTCAAGAAAGAGTCATTTCTGTGGATTTTTTATATCAAATATAAGAGGACTGTACATGCACATTGTGATGGAGAATGTTTATGGGGCTTCACTTTTTTTTTTTTTTTCCATTTTGGTCCATCCCTGTTGAGATAATTTTGTACTGAGCTCATGTGGTCTTAATGGAATGCCTTTATCTCGCTGGTACCTTGTGGTTCCGAGGTGGATTGATTTCTTTTCTTTTCTTTTCTTTTCTTTTCTTTTCTTTTCTTTTCTTTTCTTTCCTTCCTTCCTTCCTTCCTTCCTTCCTTCCTTCCTTCCTTCCTTCCTTCTTCAGTTGTTTTCTAACTGTTTGGCATGAGTGATTCATGTGAAACTGCAGAGGCCTCTCTGGAGGAATGTTCTTTGATAACTAATTTGGTTAAATTTAATGAATAAGGATCTCATCTTTGGGGCAACTTTCCATGTATATGCTCTACAGCATGCTTTGAGAGTCTTTCTCATGCATTTATTATCATCTTTTTTCTTGCTCATGCTATTGTAGTTAGACAACAGGAGCATTGAGAGGGCTCAACTGACCCCTCAAGCCCAGCCTCTCCAGTGTTTGTGCAACTTCCTGTGAGAACTTAGCCTTGCCAGGGTCATCCCAGTCCAGGACTTCCTTCCAAAGATCTGAAGGACCAGAAGTCCTGTTTTCACTTTTTATTCAGAGGTGACAATGCTCTGAGGCACTGAGTCATGCTTAATAAACTTAGGAGAGTCTGAAACACAAGCCAGATGCCAATTTACTTATTTACAGTGACAGTGCTAACTTGCAGAGGGACTAGAATATTTGCCTGCTTCAGTCAGGGCCTTCCTCCTCTGCTAACAAAGTCAGAATAAGGACTTGATGGGTCCTGGAACTAAAGCAAGAAAGTTTGTTGAAAAAAGTATGTTGATGAATAGTCTTCTCAGGTTCAGATTGTGTGATGGGGCCACCTCTGCCACGTGCACACACCTGCCCAGGAAACTGCACGATCAGCTGGTCAGGTCTCCCTCCCCGGGCCAGGCAGGAGACAGACTGACTCCTCTTGCCTCCTGCTGTGGCTGGACACCTCCTCTCCAGTGACATAGTACATCCCAGGTGCACAGCACAGTTGTTTAGATTCAGCAGAGAGGCAGTACAGGGTCGTTAAGAGTGTGGGCTCACCAGCACGTGATCCTGCAAACATGATTCAATCTTTCTGGGCCTTGGTCTGTTCCGCTATAAAATGGGTATCAAGGGGTATGTTCCTCATAGAGTCTTTGTGAAAATTAAACAAGTGAATGAACATAAACTGTCACTTAATGTCAGCTATCAACTACCCTCATGTTCCAGTTTCTCCTCCTGTGGATTATACTGGAGTCACCATTCGGTTGTGCTCACAGTCATTTCACACATTTGCACACAGTGTTTGGGGTTGCTACTATAGGTAACTGCTATCATTCATTGAATGTACTTTATGTATTTAACTATCAGAACGTAACTTTATTTCCAAGTACTTGTATCTGAAAATCTCTGCCTTTTAATTGGAGAACGTAATCCATTTATATTTATGTAACTCTTCCTATGATTAGGTTTAAGTCTACCCTCTTACTCTGTGTTTTCTATTTGTCTCATTTGTTTATTTCTTTTTTTCCCCTTCTTTTTAGATTTTTATTTATTTGAGAAAGAGAGAGAGACAGAGAGAGCACAAGCAGGGGGTGGGGAGAGGGAGAAGCAGACTCCCCGCTAAGCAGGGAGCCCAATGCAGGACTCGATCCCAGGACCCTGGGATCATGACCTGAGCCCAAGGCAGATGCTTAACTGACTGAGCCACCCAGGCACCCCTGTTCATTTCTTTTTCCTCCTTTTGGATTGATTATTTCTTAGTATCCCATTTTATCTCCTGTTTGGCCTTTTTAGCTTTGCTCTTTGTCTTGGTTTTTGTTTAGTAGCAACCTCTAGAGGTTACAGTCTATATCCTTAATATATCACTGTCTACTTTTGAATTAATTTATGTCATTTTATATATAATATTAAAAGTTATAAAAATCCTGGGGTGCCTGGGTGGCTCATCAGTTAAGTGTCTGCCTTCGGCTCAGGTCCTGGGATCAAGTCCCGAATCAGGCTCCCGATCAGTGGGGAGTCTGCTTCTCCCTCTACCCCTACCCTCTGCTCATGATCTCTTTCTCTCTCTCTCTCTCACCCTTTCCCTCTCTTTCAAATAATAAATAAAATCTTTAAAAAAAAAGTTATAAAAGTTCTGTCAGAACTTAAAAAATCTTTCTCCATTTATCCAAATCTTGACAATCTTACTTCTGTATATGGCAATGAGCCCACACTACATTAAGCAGCCATTTTCTTTTCAAGAAAATAAGAGATAAAAAAGTCTTTATATTTGCTCTCTTATTTACCTTTTCCAGCACTGTCTATTCCTTTATGTAGGTAGATCCAAGTTTCCATCTGGTATCACTTCCCCCCAACCTAAAAAAACTTCAGGTACTATTTCTTGTAGTGATGAATTTCTCCTGGTGATGAATTCTCTCTTTCTGCTTATCCTTTTTAAAGGATATTTTTGCTCTGTAGAATTTTAATTTAGTGGATAATTTTTCTTTTAGCACTTAGGGGATGTCTTCTCACTGTCTTCTGCTTTGCAATTTTCTTATGTAAAGGCAGTAGTCATTTTTATTGTTATTCCCCTATATGTAATGTATCTCTTTTTCTTCCTGCTCTTAGGTTTTTTTTCTTAGCAGTTTGACCATGATGAACCTAGCTATGGTTTTGTATTTTTTTCTTATGGTTTATGGACCAGTGTGGATATATGGATTGATGTTTTTATCACATTTGGAAAAATTTTGTTTGTTCTTCATATATTTTTCTGCCCTCATTTCTTTCTCATCTCTTTCTGGGATTTCAATTCATGTATGTTGAATCTTGATATCATCCCATTGTTTATTGAGGCTTTGCTCATTTTCTTAAACTTTTTTTCTCTTTGCACTTCAGTTTGCATAGTTTCTATTGGCCTTTCTTCAGCTTCCCTGGTGTTTTTGTTCCTACAGTGTCTGATCTACTGTAAGCTTATCCATTTCTCTGATGAGATTCCTCATTTGTTTGCTCATTATGCCCATCATTTCCTTTAAATCCTGAACATATTTATAATAATTGTTTTAAAGTTCTTATCTGTGAATTCTAACATTGATGTCCTATGTGGGTCAAGATTCTCTGCTTCTTTGTATGTCTTGTATTTTTTTTTCTTTTTTAATTGTGTGCCCAAACATTGCTAAGTGTTCGAGGGTGTGGGTTACTCTGTCATCTCTAGAAAGTGTAGAGTTTTGTTTTGGTAGGCAGTTAACTTTCTGCTGGCTCAGCTAGCTTCTCTTGAGGCTTGGATTTAGGCTGTTTTAGGGTGGATCTAGAGTAGCGGTTACATTTGGGCTGTAGTCCTGGTCCTTTCTAGGGCCTCAACCAAATGCCTGATGCATTTAGCAAAGTCTGCTTAGAACTTGAACATCTCTCACTACTATGTTACCTCTGGCATCTTTGTTCAGCTCTTAGTCTCAGTGGTTGCTCTCTGTCAAGCCTGGTTGTCCAAAGCATAAGCAGCTTTGTATTTGACCAGACTCAAGGGGGCTTGGAGGCAGATGTTTTGGGGGGTTTCTGCTCTTCATAGCTCCTCTCTCACACCCTGCCTTTAAAATTCCAGGCCTTTAGTCCAGTTCTGAATTCTGACTTCTGTTTTTTCTGCCCAGTTAACTGCTGCTGTCTCCTTGGGCTCTACGTCCTTGTGCCATGGTTTGGAAAATGCTCCCAGGTACAAATCTGGGATCGATCTGGCGCTCATCTCCTTTTATCTCTCTCTCAAAATTCACAACCCTTGCTGTCTCCTCTCCAGTGCCTAAAAATAGTTGCTTCATATATTTTGTCCAGTTGTATGATTGTTTATAGTAGGAGAGTTAAGTCTGATAACCATTACTCCCTCTGTCTAGAAGTTCTGCCAAAGGAATTTAGTGGAGCCTACCAAGCCAATTTCAAAATTCATATGGATGAGTTATATGTGCAAGAATAGCCAAGAAAAAAATGACAAGGAAAAAATGAGAAGAAACTTGTCCAACTGCTATTAGAACACAGTATAAAATTATAGAAATTAAAATATGGTGATAATGGTATACTATTAGGAAAATAAGTCATAGAAAGTCTAGAAGGAGATGCATATATGTTTTATGATAGATGGTGTTTCCAATCAGTGGGGAAGTGGATGGACTGTTTAATATATAGTTAAGAAATTGGACTTCTGTTTGGAAGAATATGAAGTGGGATCTTTATTGCATACTGTACATTTACAAAGTTTGTAGATGAATTAAACAATTAAACATTAAAAGTTGTCCAAATGATACTGCTCTTCCTCCTAATACATAGGCGGTATATTTAAATGAATATAGAGGGTCAGCAGAGCAATTGTTTTTCCCTTTAGTATTTGAATTTTAAATGTATGGCATAGACTTCATTAAAATTCCGTGTCTGTCTATGCTTGGTACTTACCATAAGTTTGTTCTTGGAGCCTAGACTTACTCTATGTGGCATAGAGATGGTGCCTATTCATGTAAGAAGTGATGAATAGCTAGCTATGTTCTTTGGAGTAACTGTTGTTTATGGTCATACATTTTAATTCACAGAAATATTTTTAAGATAAGCTGTATATTGGGAAATATATTCATGCTTCTAAAATATAAACTAGTGTAGTCTTTTCAGAAATCAATTTGCAAAATATATCAGGTGTCTTTGTTGCAGTGACTTCACAATCGGAGATATGTTCTGAGTGAATACTCTTTTGTATGCAAAAAAAAGCTTTGTATTCAAAGATACTGCTTTCAGTATAATTTATAATGATGAGAAATTGGAAAGAAACAATTTTTCCAAATAAAACTAGTTAAATAAATTTAGACTATTGTGTAGCCATTAAAAGGGGAAACCATATACAAGTAATGACATGAAAATGTTTATGGGAGAGAGGGAGAGCAAAATTCAGAACTCATTATAGTACAAAAGATAAAGTAGCTATCATACATACAATGTAAAGTGTGACTTTGAGTGATGGGACTATGGACTTTTTTTTACTTACTCTATTTCCCATGTTTTTAACATGCAATTTTTCTTTAATGAGTAATGAAGAAAACATTTATCATTTGAAATATACATAGGTGAGAAATATTTTGTCTTTCCAGTGGCAAAGAATTTTTCTAGTAGGTAAAATTATTGTGGCCCTGTATTCCTAACATAATGTGTACTCTAGGATAACGTATGCTTTCTTATGGTATCCTCCATCAAAAATAAGTACAGCCTATTGAGACAACTTTTCCAACATTATTGCTTTACCAGCATTAATTTTTAGGGGAAAAATCTACCTTTAATTTTCAGTTGTTGGTAGTGTTACACGTGATCTTTGACCGTCTCAATGGAAGAGATTTTTCTTTATAATGGTAAGATATATATATTATAGAGCTTACCATTTTAACCGTTTTCAAGTATGCAGTTAAGCGTCATTAGGTATATTGATCTGCACAACAAATTGCAAAGATTTTAAACATCAGCTTTCATTGGCTATGATATTAAGTTGGACCCAATTCTCTTAAAAAAATTTCTTTTAAATGCCTTAAATATTTACTGAAGACCTACTCAGTGCCATATACTGTGTCTGGGGTGCAACAATGAATGAGACAGATGTGGTTTCTGTCTTCTTGGAGCTTATATTTATTGGGGAAGCCGACAGACTGCTTGGTTACAAGTGTGACCTAAGTGTGAATATGAGCTACTCTAAGAACACAGACCGAGGGACTAACCTGGGCGGGGGGCGGGTGGGGGGGTTGTCTGGAAGACTTCCTGAGGAAGTGACGCTGAGCGGAGGCTTGCAGGATGAGTAAAATCCTCTTAGGTATTTTAAACTAGATAAAGAGTAGGGAGCAGCATTTGAGGCACAGGGAACAGCTGGTGAGGAAACTTCCTGCGACAGGAGCAAGGACCTGAGAGGAGAGGTGTGTATGCCAGGAAGAGTAAGTAGAATGATGAGGAGACAGGAGGGCAGACTCTGGAGGACCTGGTAAGCAGTGGGAAGGATGCCAGGCTTTTTCCCAAGGGAAGTGCAACATCATCAAAGCGTTTTAATCAGAGAAATTTGATTTAATGTTTAAAGATCACTTTTATTGCCTGTGGAGAATGGAAGACATTAGTTCCCATTGTGGTTTGAAGAGACAGGGCCTGATACTGGATTGGAGTGGGGGGGGGGTGGAGGAGAAAGAGGCACAAAACACGACTCCTAGGTTTCTGGCCTGAGAAAGTATTTACTGAAAAAAAGGAACACTGGACAAGGAGCAGTTTGGGGAGGTAGACGATGAGTTCAGATTTGGACAAGTTCAGAGTCGGAGGTGCCTGCAGGATATCCAAGAGGAGACGCCCAGCAGGCTGTTGTATTTATGGGTGGAGATCCCAGGAGAGAGGTCTGGGCATATAAATGGTAAATGACCCAACAAATAATTAGCATGTTTCATGGCATAGTTAAATCTTTTTATATCTCTTTCATCTGCTTTTTGTCTCAGCAGCTGTAGGAATGAATCCTGTTCCTGTCGTTAACAGATGGGTTCTCTTCTGATGCTGACCAACACTTAAAAAAACAACAACAAAACATAAATGTTTTGCTTATTGCCTTGAGCTTCACCCTCAGTATCCAAACACAAAATCCCACCAAAGCAAACTCTGAGGCTGCCAATATATTTTTTTTAATGAGTCTATGAAAGTTTAGGTCTGAATGCGATCCAAACGCCCTCATTATACAAATAGAAAACGGTGGCCAGTGTGGTTTTGAATTTCACAAGGTTACATAGCTGGGCAGTTGCAGAATTGGCCCTAGAATTCGGGACCATGTACTGACTGGGCAGTCTTATTTCCACTGCTTTTTACTGCTTCCCCTCCTACTGAATAGCCGCTGGCTTCAGAGTACCAGTTACTAATGATTTGTTTCTTTCTTGCTGGGCATGGAGCAATGCCTCCTGGGTTTGGTGTCAGAGCCCTGAGGGCTGCAACTGTCTTTTTCATAGATTATTTATTCCAATGATAAGAAATTTCCAAAGGAAAATTTTTATTTCTTATAAACACTTTGAAACTTCTCATGGTTCATGAACCCCTTTGGCTCTCTAATGAGTGAATAGCTCTATATCTGTGCATAGAGTAATACAATTTTACATAGAGTTTCAGGAACTCCATAGATTCCAACTTAAAGAACTCCTGTTACACAATTGGGCTATTCTCAAGGACCTGTGAACCAGAGTTTCTAGAAAGAAGCTCAGTAATTTCCTGATTCTCTCAAATGCGTATCACTATGTTTAAGAGATTAAATAGTAGTTCAGTTAATGTCCCAGATACCTTACAGACAGTTCATATGTGCTAATCCATGAGTCAGTCTTGACTAATATAATGTCCATGTCAGTGACACACTCTCTAGAGGTTTTATTTTTTATTTGTATTTAAAGATTTTATTTATTTATTTGAGAGAGCGAGAGAGAGCAGGGGAAGGGGCAGAAGCAGAGGGAGCAGGGGGAGGGGCAGAAGCAGAGGGAGAAGCAGACTCCCTGCTGAGCAGGCTTTAAAAGGTGGTTGAGTGGGGCTAAATTAGAGAGGTAGAAATCTGTTGATGTTTCAGTAGAAATTTTAAATCCTCTTAACATTCTTAAAATTAATAACCCAGTTAGATGTTGTTTAAGCCCTGACAAAGGAAAGGACGATCCTTTGCCCCAAAGTCAGGGCAAAGAGAAGCCTGTTTCATTGGTGCTAACCTATTTTTGATGTATCTAATTTAAAATGAAAGGGGAGAAGAGAAGTTACAAACCACCATCCTCACTTTTAACCCCTCCCAAGGGAAACAACAACAACATATAGAGAGGCCATATGCAGAGATTATAATGTGGTGTCCAGAGGAGAGGGACAGCCTTAACCCCGAGTCCTCCTTTGGTCGTGTTGACCTGGGGTAGAACCCCCACCCCCCACCCCCGCTGCCCTTCACTCTTTACTTACCTGACATTCTCATCCCCTTCATTTCTTTAGCACCTGGAGCTCTCGCTCCTCCTGCTCAGGATGAATTTCTAGCCAGCCAAGATCCTCCTTTCTCTTATTCACAGGTTTCTTTAAAATCCTGTTGCTCCAATGGAACTTCTGCTGACAAATTGACACCTTTTTGTTACAAACTCCTTTCTTAGCATTATCTAAAATGATATTTGTGTGCCCTTCCTAGAACGTAAACCTCATGAGGGCTGGGATCTTACCAGTCTCATTCACCACTTTATCCCCAGGACCCAGGACAATGCCCAGTGCCTGGTTTTGGCAGGTGCACAGTAAATATTTGAATGAATGAATGAATGAATGAATGAATGAATGAATATCTTCCCCAAGGACACTGACAGCGTATGGCAGCACAGACAGGTTTGTATTAGAGAATAGTCCAGTGGCTAGCCTGCTGGTCAGAGCCTAGTCACATAGCCTCCTCAGAGCACTGCCTCATGGTTTCCCTTCACTCTAGAACTTTGTGTGGTTACCCAGAAGCCACACTGAACTGTGCTCTAAATCATTTAGTCAGTTGAAGAACGTCTCCTTTCAGTCAGGGACTTGAGCAGAGTGGCTGAGAGGTTTGGCTATGGAGCCAGACTGCCGGGTCAAATCTTCCTGGCTGTGTGGCTCTGGCAGTTACCTGATCCTTTATGGGGCTGGGTATATTGTACATTAAGGCTACCAGTAGCACTGTCTTGTAGGATTATTTTGAGGATTAAATGAGTTGCTATAGGTAATGTGTTAGGATCCATTCTAAGATATACGTGCTCAATAAATGTAGGCAGGATAATAACGGTAATGGAGGTGGTGGTATTTGGCCAGTAATGTCAATGACTTTGTTTTTAATCTGGTCATTTCCATTTTATTAACCATTCTTTCATTTTTGCTTTCTGAAAATGTAAGAACCAAGTAATGTCTTAGAAATACTTTTTAAAATATTCACAGTGATTTTTAAAAGATAACTTATTAAGAAACGCAATTTGATTCCTTGTATTAGTTGTGTTATCATGCGACGTTTATTTCGGTGGGGGTACTGAATAGGTGTTCCTTCCCCAGGATCGTGTGAAATACTATCATCTATTTGAAGGATTTCTCTAATATTGCTCTTCATATGTGAATCTTCCTCACTTCTTTTCTAGAGGAAAAGATTAATAAAATATTATGTTATTATAAAATCAAGAGGTGCCTGGGTGGCTTAGCTGGTTAAACATCTGCCTTCAGCTCAGATCATGATCTCAGGGTCCTGGGATTGAGCCCCTCATCAGGGTCCCTGCTCAGTGGGGAGTCTGCTTCTCCTTCTCCCTCTGTGCTCGTATTCTTTCTCTTTCAAGTAAATGAAATCTTTAAAAAAATAAAATAATATAAAATAAAGCTGAACTACCCAGCATGGCAAGCATTTCCTTGCAGGGTTACTTTCCAGAATTTTATTTTATTTTATTTAAGATTTTATTTATTTATTTGTCAGAGGGAGAGCAGGAGCAGAGGGAGCAGCAGGCAGAGAGAGAAGCAGGCTCCCTGCTGAGCAAGGGGCCCGATGCAGGACTCCATCCCAGGACCCTGGGATCATGACCGGAGCCAAAGGCAGATGCTTAACTGAAGGCGTCCCACTTTCCAGAATTTTAAAAGATTATTTCACGTAGAACTTAATTATGCTTCTACCCTCCTTTTTTTATATGGTAAGTCCATAAATGACAGATTCAAAGTTTCTGTCAAGAAGAATTATTTTTAAGTCAGCCTTCAAAATGGGGAGGGAGGAGAGGAGAGAGTGAGAGAACAACATAAACGAAACCCTTCAATTATAATCCACACCCTTAATTGATGACCTTTGTAGTCATCTGGGCATAGAGGGAAAGTACAGAGAAAATTGAAATATAATCAGTCTATGACATAAGTCTGTCTTTTTTGGTTTTTGTTATTGCTAAAGTATTAATAATAAAAATACTATTCATAGTTTCCTAATAGTCTGAAATTTTTTGGTTTTTTTTCTTGGTCTTCTGTTCTTCTGTTTTCCCCCTACCACTTAGGGGAAAAAGAATGAACCTCAGAACGGTTCTTAAAGGAAGAGAGTGCATAAAAGCAGATGAGAGGTCTGAGAATTGTCTCATTTGTTTTTTAATGGGTCATGTGGATGGTAGGTGTGCCCATGAATCAGTACCTTCAGTTCTGTATAAATGAGCTATCCACCGGAGACTTCCGGCCTCTTGAAGTCCAGGAAGTTACAGGCTTAGGGAGTTGATTCTTTTGTTGGTGGTATCATTTAATTTTAATTCTCAACATGCCAATCTGTTTCTTCCAAAAAGCTTCGATACAGGGTTAGTGGGATGAGTAATAAAGACTCTCATAGGTCATGTGGATGATACTGGAAAATGACAAAAATAGAAGAATGAGATAAAGAATACTTTAAAAAAAAAACCCAAAGTACTTGGCTTGGGAGGAGTGCAGAGTTGAATCAAAGACCTAGGACAAGTGCCATAAAACTAAATCATTTAAATCAAGTAATAAAAGGAAAAAAGACAGTTGGTCTATATAGTATATTTTGATATGGTCTGTCTTTGTCATTTGTCATGCTTACTTTTAGTTAGAAAGATGGTTGTAGACTATGACTTTGCTGCATGGTGTGGTAACTATGATCTCTGGTATTTAATATGTACGGCCTAATGTGTGTGTGTGTGTGTGTGTGTGTAGGCGGTGTGAATGGTTGTCAGGAGCCTTTCACAAAGACAGTCTTCTTTCTTGTGCTTTCCAGATTTTCCCCTGATGGAAGGCTAATTGTATCATGTAGTGAAGATAAAACTATTAAAATTTGGGATACCACCAATAAGCAGTGTGTTAATAACTTCTCAGATTCTGTAGGGTAAGTCCATTCTCTCTGTGCTTTTATATGGGTTAGTTTGGTAAGGAGACATTTCGTTATTAAAATTCAAACAAAGAAATGAAGGGAAAGAAATCAATATTAGGCTATTTTATTCTTTCCTCCCAGGTTTGCAAATTTTGTGGATTTTAACCCTAATGGTACATGTATAGCATCAGCAGGTTCTGATCACACGGTGAAAATCTGGGATATCAGAGTAAACAAGTTGCTTCAGCATTATCAAGGTAACAATTTCCATGACAACAGAATCCATTTGATGCCTGGCCTCCTCCAGGAACCTCTGAAGCCGACAGCCCATGCTTCTCAGTGTGGTTTGGCCCTCTTAAACAGAGTCAGGGGCTGCCTTTGAATTGACTGGAGAACAGTTCCATCCCCATTGTGGTCTCAGAAGCTGGGATGGGTGTCAGAGTGGAGAGGGAGGTGGAGGGACCTTAACAATGACGCCAGGGCTGTTAAAAAAGAAGTTACTGTGAGATGTTCGCAGATTGGTTCTCTGTATATTATGAGAGGTCTGGGATAGAAATGGACTCTGAATTCTGAATCAGAAGGAGTTCTTTGAGCACAAATAGGTGTTATAACTGGTGGAAAACAACATCCTACTGCGCCTGTGTATTGAAACTAGAAGAGAAATGAATTGATTTCTTGGTTTGTACTGGATTTATATTAAATTCACATTTCCCTTTTAAAATAAGTATAATACTTACCATGTAGCAGACACTGTGCTAAATCCTTACAACAACCCTGGGAAGTGTTGTTGTTGTTGCTGTCCCCATTTTAAAGATAAGGAAATTGAGACTTAAGGAGAGTAAGTAACTTGCTAAAATAATTGATAGACTAGCTTAGGGTTTTCTGCTTACAAAGTAAATGGAAGAACAGCCTTCTGATGGCTGTGTCATGCTGCCTCCTGTTGGAAAGATGGTGTCCAGGAATGAATTCTCAGACAAGCTAGCAAGACTATGCACTTCTACAAACAGAACTCCACACTCTTCTCCCCTTGAGCCTCAAGCCACTAATTGGTTATGAAATTTCGTTTAAGGCTAGTTTGTATACCTTATGTGAACCGGTGGCAAACAACTCTTGGTTATATTATATTGGTACGTATCTGAAGAGTTTCTAGTTATGTGGTTAACAAGCTCATCTTTCCATGGCACACTTCCACTTTGAAAGCTATTCTGTCTCATTCGCTGGAAGTTGAAGCCATATGATGACAAGCTACTTACTTGTTTTGGTGAGCTAGTTGGAATTCTGATATTGTGGAGACACTGTCTTTAACTGATAGTGGTTCCCAACCTAATACTGCTAACAGGGCCACGAAACATCTTTAGAATTAAAAATTGTTCTCTGAACTTTTTGCTTTTATTTTCTATGAATCAGTTCACAGTGGTGGAGTTAACTGTGTGTCATTCCATCCTTCGGGTAACTACCTCATCACTGCTTCTTCTGATGGCACACTGAAGATTCTGGATCTCTTAGAAGGAAGGCTCATATATACACTTCAAGGACATACGGTATTAACACTAAGATTTGTGCTTTTAAAATAATACATATTTTAAAGTGTTGATCCATCTTATTATATGTTTTTATTATCTTTCCAGGCGTAGCACACATTACTGCTGTCACACACACACAACATGTTTGCTTTCAGGGCTTTGCTTTTATCCTCTGGAAGCAATGCTTAGAAATATTACTGCAATTCTGATCAGAATCAATGTGTATCTTTCAATGGCCATTAGCTTAATCCCCCACTGCTCTCTTCCTCAGTATGTAGTGTAGATGGTGATGGATAAGCTTTTTCTTTCCTTCTGATCTTTCCCTCATGTGGAGGCTGTCCCGTAGCTCTGACACCAAGCCCCTCACACCTTCTCACACACTCCTCTTCATTAATCTGACTGGTGAGTTTAGAAGGAGAAAGCCAACAAGGAGAGCCCAGTGCCTTCTGTTAGGAGCCTGTCCTCAGTGTTTTTCTCTGATACTTCTTGTGGGAATGCCTGCTCTTGTCCGGTCTGGCCTGTGACAGGGGACTCAAATGTGATTAATTCTGGGATTCGGTTCTTCAGCCCATTTGCCCACAGATTAAGCCACATTTTCTCTTTACAAGCCTTTATCAGTAAGAAAGATGACATTCCTATGTGTTAATTTTTAATTAATTTAGAAGCCGTGAGGAGAGGCTTGCTGTTGATTGAGCCTGTTCGATCACACACACCCACACCCACACACACCCACACACACCAGCATATAATGCACTAAATAAGAACTGTTTTTAAGTGTATAAACTATTCCTCCTTTCTGGGTAAATATTCAAACTTCTCTAAAGTTTTTAGAATGCATCCTGCATCCTTTTTTTTTTTTTTTTTTGAAGATGTACTAGGTACTTCCTTTTAACCAAGTGTAAGCTGTTCATCTCCAGAAATAGAATAAGCTTTGTGGTCTAGGGGAGAAGGGGTTCTTTCTGCCTTCATATATCCTGCCTGCCTTCCTGCTTTGCTTTAGCATTTGTTCTGCAGCTGTGTTAGAGCAAAGCAGAAATAGACACTGACCCCTCAGATCTATGCGTGTCCATGGATTTAGGTGGAATAAACAACCAATAAAAGTGGTCAAGGATTAGAATATACATGGAGTAATATAGAATAGTAATAATAATAATAATACAGAATAATAGAAAAAAGATAATATTCTAGGACAAAAACAATGTACACAAAGATGGAATTTTTCATAGTCTAGAGTAAAGATGTTTAAGAGGCTATAGTAACCTAAGATCTACTTGAAAAATACAAAATGGTTTTCCCCCCAAATTTTTCTTATACCGATTAAGAACATTAAGAACGAACAATATACTACTATTTTTGCGATGAGAAAGAATTACTCTTATCTTGACTGACAAATTGACCTGGAGGCTCTGCATTTTGTGACTTGTCCAACTCCACAGTCGTTGCTTAATTTCAGGTCCTCACTACCTCTCACCTCGATAATTGCAGTAATTGCTTAACTGGCTGCAACCATTAATTCTTGCTCCAGGTCATCGTTCATAACAGTCGTGATCCCAGCGTTCCACAGTCACAGCTCTCCGCCTATCTGTGTGCTGCTGGCACAAATGTCCGTGACTCACTGTTGCCCGCATGAAGGGAGAGCTCAGTGAAGCCTGTTGTGGTCAGGAAACGGCCTTTGTTTGTATCACCTTCAGACTTGTCATTCAGTTTCTGCTAGTGATTTGTTGAGTAAAGAGTCCAAAACCAGAAAATCTCAACAGACATTCTTATTCACGTACACACGTACAAGCTTTTCTTTAAATGGAAAGAAAATGTATTTTCATATGTTTATTAGTATTGCTTTTTGAATCTAGTATCATTTCTCTGTGTTTTAATATAATTGGATAGTTTCCTCGATTATCTTTACTCTGCCTACATTAGTTGGCAGTGACTAGATACGTTCTATCAGACTTACTGCATAAATCGTCTACATAGATTAGGATGAAAAATTCATACAGTCTTCCTGGCCATGAGAAAACAATACCAAGTGCTTTTTTTGTTTTCTTTAATCTCTGTTTATTTCTTAGGGACCCGTCTTTACTGTTTCATTTTCAAAAGGTGGAGAGCTGTTCAGCTCAGGAGGTGCAGACATGCAGGTTTGTACGTCTTCCGGCTCCTTTGATTTGGTGAGGGTAAAGGGATCCGAGACCTCAGCTAGGATTCTTGCAACCAGCTCATTTGTAGGTGTTAAGATGATTATAAATGAGTTTATATTTTAATTTCATGCCAGGAAGTCTGCTGTCTCATAGCTGCAGTAGCGCCGGTTCTGACGCTTTCTGGAACTCAGACAGCAATTATTTCTTGTGCTCATCTTGACACTTAATCGTACACGGAATTTACTGAATTCCCAGGGCTGGTGTGGCACTTCCACTTGAACTCTTGCCTCACCTTTTATCTCGAGGTCTTGCTTTTCAAATGTTAAGCTCCTTGAGGATGGTAAACATAAATTGTTCATGTAGCAAATCTGCATTTTTGGGGAAATGACCAAACGTCATTCATAGGCAGATGTATTCATCGAGGTGGATTGTCAAGCCAAGAACATGACTTTGAACTTCGAAAACATAAGAGAGGATTTTAAAGTAAGAAATTATTTTCTTAGTATGAATTTTAAATTGGACATGAAGGCAATTCAAAGTGCTAAATCTCTCCCTCCCACCCTTAAAAAAGGAGTATTGGGAAGTAGTAGCACTGTTGAAATATACATCTAGCCTTCCTGACTATCATGAGGAATAATTATATAAACTGTTTTTTTTTAAATCGGTTCTGTTGCTTTTACATGCAAGTCAATTTTAAATGCCAACATACTAATGTTTTTATAGGTCTTGTTATGGAGGACTAATTTTGATGACTTGAATTGTAAAGACATGATGAAAAGAAATCTCAAAAGGTTACATTTTGATGCATCACCACATCTTGTCGATATTTACCCAAGGACGCCACATCCCCACGAAGGGAAAATTGAGACTGTTGAAGTGAGTACTTTGTGCACAGTCATCCTACTGTTTGCAAGTGTACATTTTGGGGCAATTGGTTAACTAGATGCTTGAAATTATACTTTATTATAAAAAACCTAGTTATGTCTTAAAATAGCAGCACTTTGAGAAACAATTATTTTCACTAATACAATGAAGCTATAAATAATGATAGTGTGTAATTCTGCTGAGACCTCTCAGGTTCACAGCTTAAAGGCCTAGAAATAAAGCTTAAAAATTGTGTCAATGATCATAGGAAATGAGAAATCAAACCTGCGGCCTGTGGTGACCATGCAGCCTGAATTACTTCATATTCTTGGTGTGTTTAGGGAGCGTCTGTGATGGCTGTCACGAGAACAGGGCTGAAAGGCAAGAATTTTTGTAACAGTCCCTGGAATAGGTATTGTAAAGCCTTTTTATGACAAAACAAAAATCTTGTGGGCAGTAAAAAGAGATTTAGGCATTAAACCTAATCATCAAGACCATTTTACTATTTGCCTACTTTGCCTACATACATTTTCAAATATCTAATTATCTATTTAGCTATACGTTTTTGTTGACAAGTTCCCCTAGGTCCTATAGATTTAAATGTCCTACTCTTCTCAAAGGCAACATTCATCTTTGCTGGATACTTGGCTGGTGTTTGTCTGTTTCTTTCCATTTTGCATGATTCTTCTTAAGCCCCTTTCTCTTCCAAGAGCTGATACTGGAAATCACTATTACTTATTTATCTGAATTGTTTTTTCATCATCGACAGAGCCTTGCTTTGCTTTTAGACTAGCCATTTTGAGTTCTTAATGCTTACTACCAAGTGGAAGTTCAGTCACCCCACGCACTGTTTATGTGACGGATCCATATTCCTTTCCATGGTCCCTGTGTCTCCACCCCAATCAGTTCTTTGATTTGGGTTTCTGTTAGTCACTGTGTGTGTGTGTGTGTGTGTGTGTGTGTGTACATGTAAGTTTTTAAAACTTTTAAAAGTTTTTTGGATTATTTTCTAGATTTTGTTTAGCCTTATTTGGGGATTTCTGTCCTAGTTTTTTTTTGGTAGTGTTTATTTTCAGTTCTTTTTTATAATTTTTGTCCTTCCCATCTTCTGACCATCTTTCCAGTTCTTCTAAACCAAGTATTTACCATGCGCTTTACTACTTGTTTGTGCTGTTATTGTATCTCATGATTATTGATGATTATTGTATCATTTTTTAAATTTCTTTGAAAGTAATTATGTAATACAATTTGTGGTTCATCACATATTTGTTTCAGTTTCTACAATGATAAATGTATTTGTGGGTTCCCTGTGATCACACGTGTTCACATGATGTACATGTGAAATATATTTTAATTTAAGTTCCCTTTTTTTGTTTTACCCCAGCTGGTTTTATTGACTGGTGGTGTTTTTTATTCTAGCAGTTCTGTGGCTTGGCTGGGCGTGATCCTCAGCATTGCTGCTGCCCTGTCATCCACTCAGCCACCTTTCCAGAGTGGTGGGGGGTGGAGCGCAGGCTGAGCCCAGGTCTCCTGACTCCTAATTCACTGATATTTCCATGACACCGCACTACCCCCGCATTAGAGACCCAAGCCATTTTCTCTGTGATTTGCTGTCAGCTCCAGCCCACTTAACAGTGCTGGACTTTCTTGAAAATGTCAACAAGTTGTCCGAGAAGCTCTGCTCTGACACAGCAGCCAGAAAGCAGTAAAAGCAGCTGGGTTGCTCTGCTTGGCTAGGTCGAGATGACCCAGGCCATGCAAAGTCACTCTAGACCGTAATTTTCACATGTAACTTGAAAAATCTATTAAAAACGAACCTTTCATCCTGGAATTAGAGTTCAGTTTTGCTGAACAGAATGTTGAGCCTTGTGACTGAATTATGTTTGTGGCCTTAAGAATGTCAGCCTCTGTGTATCCAGTTTAAATTATCTGTAAAGCACTCATGGTTGCTTCAATTAAGTACACAGTATGACATATATTTGTAAAACATCTTCAGATCATGCGATATAAAGTGCCAGAGAAGTGATAGGATGCTGCATACGAACAGCCATTTGCTTTTTTTTTTTTCCTTTTTTTCTTGAAAAGATCTTATCGTAAAGCAATGGTATGGAGTTTTCTGGACAGAGGACATCTTTGCTATTAGAAATAAATGTTAAATATCAAATTTTTTAAAGGCTTCAAGTTAATGTCCAAGGACAACCTCATAGAACCAAAAAACTATTAGTTTGAAAATATCGCCTAGAATGGAAGAGGATGAATCGGAATAGAGGTTGTACTATGCTGTCCATTTATGATCCCTACATTTTACTTTGAACTACTAAATTTGGTGGATTGATTTTTTCCCAAAGGTAGGCAAGGTCAATTTATGTATCATATGCTACTTTGGAAATACTTGAAAATTAGAAAAAAAACCTTTTTTTATTTTTGAGGTCGGAATTCATGATTCACAGTATAAAAATGTATTATTAAAAGGTATAGGAAAAAATGGCTCCTAAATGATCTAGTTAATATCCCTAACTTGCTCTTTTTATAGTAACCATTAGTATTCCATTTCTGAGTTTGAATCAACGTAGTATTCCTATGGTTTCTATTCTTGTGTGTTTTCTGTGAGGCTCATTTGAGTGGCATAATCTCAGTGTTGTGGGTGAAGTCGTTTGGCCTTTTGCAAAGGCCACCCATTTGCCATTGTAGGTGTTTTGCTTGTTTGAAGGTGGCATCTTAGACCTTGGGTTCCAGCTGAGGAAATATGTAAATTACTAATTCTTACATGGGTAGAGAGGGTGATAGCAGGTTGCTTTTAGAATAAATGAGAGAAGGCCACATGAAAGAAGGCACGCAGCATACAGCCCTAGTCCCAGCTGCGTGAGACAGATCCCTCCTGTGGCCTTTCTGCTGATCTAACCGCAGATCCTTTGTAGCACTTCTGGCCTACGCACTCGATATTTTTTATTCTTTTTTTAGTATGTATTTTTAAAGTTTAAGTAATCTCCACACCCGACATGGGGCTTGAACCTATAACTCTAAGATCAAGAGTTGCATGCTCTGTGGACTAAGCCAGCCAGATGCCCCCAAGGCACTCCATCTTAATTAAAAATATGATAACTTCTTTCTTTTTTTGGTGGGAGAGAAGCCCAATTTTAAAACAAGGTATCTTTTTTATTTTTTTAACATTTAATTTATTTATTTGAGAGAGAGAGAGAGAGAGAGAAAGAGAGCACAAGCAGGGGGAGAGGCAGAGGGAGGGGGAGAAGCAGACTCCCGGCTGAGCTGGGAGCCGGATTGGGTGGGTTTGATCCCAGGGCCTGGAGATCATGACCTGAGCCCAAGGCAGACACTGAACCATCTGAGCCACCCAAGTGCCCCTAAACCCAGGTATCTTTTTTTTTTTTTTTAAAGATTTTATTTATTTATTTGATAGACAGCCAGCGAGAGAGGGAACACAGGTAGGGGGAGTGGGAGAGGAAGAAGCAGGCTCCTAGTGGAGAAGCCTGATGTGGGGCTGGATTCCACAACACCGGGATCACGCCCTGAGCTGAAGGCAGACGCTTAACGACTACGCCACCCAGGTGCCCCAACCCAGGTGTCTTAACTCCGACCACGATATGCTATGGCACGTCATTTATTCATGCTGTCTTTACCTTCTTCAGACTGGTGTGAGCTGAACTGCACAGTTCTACCCCCAGACAAAACCAAACTTTCCTTCTTGAGGGGGAACTTAATGTGTGTGCAGTAACTTCCTCTTTTGCATATTTTAATGGGAAGACAATAAAGCTATCTTAAGGTGACAGGCACCAAAATAGTTATTCTAGGAGAATTGCAGAATATTGTAGGAAGGGATTATGGTTAAAAAGAATTTATTAATAAAATAATTGTTCTGGTGTTTTTTAATCTTATAATAGCCATTTGAGATGAACTTAATCTATGTTCTTAATATTGCACAGAAAATTCTGTGCGATATTTAACAGGAAGGAAAAATTCCTTTAACTTAACCAAATATCTACATAATAATAATTTGTGACAGTCTGGCCATGATTCATTGTTGAAAGATTATCAGTTTAAGTCTTCAGGGCTGAGACTGGGTTTTTATCTCAATCTTTTCTTAAGGTTGAAAACATAATTTTGGATAAAAAAATGACTACTTCTCTACAAATCTTGTATTTTATTTCTAGCCATGACATATGTTTATATTGTTTTGGACCTCAATAAATGTTCTTCAGAGATTACATAATAATAAAATTAGTAATAACAATATGAAATACATACAAAATTATTCTATTTGGCTTACATAAGTTGTCATTAAATCTTCCTTTAAAGCTCTATGAAGTACAATTTTTATTCCTTGAGAAATTAAGGCACATATAAGTTAAAACTTAAAGTTAGTAAGTGGCAGTGCTAGAATTTCAACCCAGGCCCTCTGGTTCCATTTTGTACTTTTAACCATTTTTGATGTAATGCTTCAAAATAATCAAAATTAAATGCTATTCTGCTAACAGACAGTATATGTGTGCTGGACATTGTACGAGCTTTAGAGTACGCAACAAAGACCAAGATAGGCATATTCTTTGCCCTTCAGAATTTGTTAGTAGCAGTCCTTGTGCTCATGGACTCCTCGGTGTGGTGGGTCACCTCAGAATGGGGTGGTGCGCACAAGGGTTCTCTCCTGCACAAACCCCTCAATGATATGTCCTGGTTCAGTGATAGAACTCTGCCCCTCAAAAGGCAGCCCACTCCATTTCAAGGTGAGTGTAGTTATGACACGGTTCTTCCCTTTAATAAGGACAGAGAGCTAGGATGTACTGTTAATCTTCCTGGAGGTTTGCTAGCGAAGAGCCTCACTGGAAGCCTCGCTCCCTCCACGTATTTTCTTTTGGAGAAGACTGTAAAGTTTTCCTTAGTAAGAAAGTCCTGCTCCATTTAATGTATGTGGCAGCAACTCGTTAGTTACATCGAGAGTTTTCCAACTTGGAGACCTTTACGGATTTCTCTGTGAGAGATGCTGTTTCCTTGGGATTTAGATTTTTTGAGGATTCCAATTTCAGATGGTAAAACAAGATTGTATTTTTCCACTACATATCTACGCTAGGTGGCAGTAGATAAAAGAGAATAAAATGTCTGCAAGCAGTGTCTTTGGCCGGCTAGGCTAAGATCAGAAGGAAAGTGATTCATCCTCAGGTTTCCTATCTTGGCCTCCCCTGTGGACTCAGAGCTGATGGCGGAGGCTGTGTTTTCTGCTGTCTGGAGCAGCCAGAAAGAAACAGAGGTGCTGGCAGGCTGAGTCCATAGGCCCTCGTCCTCATCCTGCACCGTGCCAACCCCTTTTCTGGGCCGTGGGCACTCCTGGGCACTCACCTCTCACACAGGTGGCTGGATAATTATAAAAACCTCTTAATGTTTCCAGAACTCTAGCTATACCCATCAAACATGATAAGTGTTTTTAGAATCATTCTGCCCCTCTTCCCACAGGCTCAGCCCTTATCAGCGTGGTCCCGGACTGTTGCAGTAGTGTTCTCACTGTTACCCAGTGTTACTCTAGGCGCTCTGCAGGCCTCTGTCAGGTTCATCTTGCTGAAGCACATTGCAGGCTCCAACTTTTCTGTGCCTTCCCAAATTCCTTCACCCTTCCCACTATATAGTAGTCTTATTACTACCCTGTTCAGAAGGATCATGTCAGCATTCTGCCTCTGTGCTCAGGAATGCTCTTTACCTCATCTCTGTCTCTGGTTTTGTTTTCTAAACCTTTTTTTTCAAGGATCCATTTTAAGCCCTTCCTATGTTTCCTCCACGGAAAAGTTTTTCTTCCTAAGTGCCCAGTCAACAGTTTCTTCTTTGAGGTTCTTGTATACTCATTGCTGGTACCATTCATTTGATACAAAGTTCTCCTATCTTTGTTGCCCTTTGTTAACTAATTTGTGTTCACAATCTTTAATAAGTATTTGATGATGTGGTTTTATTTTTTATTTTTTTCCTTTGGTCTCCTTGAATTCTGAAGTAACCTCCTTCAGAAGTAATCACCAATCTAGTTAATTATTCCCTTGCTTTCCTTTTTTCATTTACTATAATATATTTTAATCTATAATTAGATGTTATTTAGTTTTAGCTGGTTTTAAGCTTTATACAAATGAAATCATACTGACTGTATTTCTCTGTAAACTGCTTTTTCACTTAAAATTAAAATTTTGTAGGGCGCCTGGGTGGCTCAGTCGGTTAAGCGTCTGCCTTTTGCTCAGGTCGTGATCTCAGGGTCCCGGAATCGAGCCCCATGTCAGGGTCTGCACTAAATAGGGAGTCCACTTGAGATTCTCTCTCTCCCTCTGCCCTTCCCCCCTGCTCGTGTGTGCTCTCTCTCTCTCAAATAAATAAATAAAATCTTTAAAAAAATTAAAATCCTGGGAGTCATACATATAGATTCTAAATTTGTACAATCAAATGTCGTACATAGTTGTGTTTCATTTATTTTCACTGCTGTGCAGGAGTCCAGTGACTGTACCACAGTAGTAACTACCACAACTTATGTGTCTTTTCTATCATTGATATACATTAGGGGATTTGGGTTGTGGCTTTTTTTGCTTGTTTTTACCATTATAAACAGTACTGCTATAAACAAGGCTGGCATCATTGAGCTTTCTCATTTTCAGAGTGTAATATCCAAGGGGCATTTTGCTTTAATCTGGTCTAATTACTAATGTTTCTGTAAATCTCTCCATACGCTGGTCAACTATTAGGTTTTCTCTTCCATAATTTTTTTTCTTGGGATCTCTTTCACATTGATTTGTAGATATTTAAGAAAAACCTACTTTTTCAGTTTTAGACATCATGATCTATCTCCTTTTCCATGACCTGATTGTTAACTTGTGGTGTCCATTGTTAAACAGAAATTCTTAATTTTGATGTCATCAGATAGATCAGGTTTTTAAAAATTAGGTGGTGTTGTTACATTTTGCCTTACAGTTTTGCTTTTGCAGCTCTTGTTAAGATGTCCTTCTTGATCCCATGTGATAAAGATATTCTTTACATTTACCTTATAGTTTATAACTTCCTGGTTTTAACATAACGTTTAGGTTTTATAATCTATGTACTGTCCACTTTTGTATGTCATATAGTGAGCCAGTTTTCTCAATTATAATCATCCTTCCTCTATTGATTTGTGATGCTGTTTTTCTTTTGTGTTTATTTCCCTGTATATAGGGCTCTGTTTCTGAGCTCTTTATGGTAGCTTTCTATTTAGTTAAATCTTTTAAAATATCTTTTACATTAATTTTAGTATTTTTCCCATGAGATCTTACACATGTTTATATGTTTATGGTGATGTATTTAAATTTTTATGGTATTATAAATTATGTCTTTTTAAAAATTTTTTTATTGTTTTAAAGTAAGCTTTGCGCCAACAAGGGGCTTGAACTCACCACACAAGATCAAGTCACATACTCTACTGACTGAGCCAGCAAGGCATCCTATAAATGATGTCTTTTTAAAAGTTACATTTTCTGTGTGTTGAAGTACAGACATGTATTTGATTTTGTGTATGGATTTTGGATCTCATGAATTCTCTTATTAGTTCTAATGTTTTAGCAGTAGATTCTCTTGGAATTTCTCCATAGATAATTACATATGAATGACAGTTTTATTTCTTCTGTTCCAATTCTTACATCTTAATACCTTTTATTTCCTTTTCTTGTTTTAATGAACTGGCTAGGACTTTTTTCTGCATCTTTGAGGTGGGTCATTTTATTTTATTTTAAAAATCCCTTTATAAAGGTAAATTATATTGATTTTCTAATGTAAAATCAGCTTTTTATTCCTGGGATCAATTCAGGTCATAATCTTTTCTTATACATTGATAGATTTGATAGGCTAATATATTTAAAATTTTTGTATCCATGTTCATAAATATAGCAATATATTTTAATTTTAGAATATATTAGGAAATAGCCTCTAGGTTGTTACAAATAGCATCCAGTTTCTAATGGTAGAAAAAACTAATGTTAACTTTTCTTATATATATACACACAGATTAATCCAAAGCTTGAGGTAATCGATTTGCAGAATTCTTCTCCCCCTGTTGTGGACGTCCTTTCTTTTGATTCAACCACAGTAAGTTTTCCTTGAAATTTAAATGGCATTTAATTATTTGTCAAAATCCGTTTTCCTTAAAAGTGTGTGGGAGAGGAGATAAAAAGTGGGCTAAATAATTAGCCTAACATTATAGCATTAAAAAAACTTATACAAAAGTCGTATTTGCAATGTGTCTAAATAGCCACAAGGGGGAGCAGCACCAATTTTCAGAAAAGGCTTTACTTTGATGACCTTAAACTCAATCTAACCCATACTGCCTGTCTCATTCCCTATTAAGGTGCCATCCAGGTGACATCTCACTTTATTGTCACAGAACAGGTTTTCTTCTCTGTTAATTGCCTTTCAGAGATGCTAAACTCATTTCTAGTTTTCTCCTGAGAAGCTATTAAAAAAAATAGTAATTTCTCTTCATTCATCCCTCTTGATGGATTATCCAGACATTAAGTATTTCTTGTACTTGCAATTTTGTTTATAATAATTATATACATGTAATTTATTTACTCAGTGTAAAGTCAAAGATTGAGAGTTTCAGCCTTTCAATCTGAGTCTGTTAGCCTTTGCAAGGCAGATCATTGCTGCCATCCATTCCTGCTAGTCAATGCAAAAGTAGTCACAAGAATGAGTGGGAGGAATGGCATGCATGGTCTTTGGTCACACCACTGTGATGGTGTCAGCGTAGTTAAATATTTTGGAGAAATTATTAATGTGTGGCCAAGAAAGAAAACAAATAAAAACGCCCTTTCCAGCAGATCTCAAGAACGGTATTTTTGATAGAGGAATTCTGTAGAGGGACTAGTCCATGTTGAATCTATCCTGTACCAAAAAGAACTGTACTTTTTAAAGGGTTCTTTCACTATTAAGCCCAGGCAGAGAAGACTCTGAGATCACTCATGAGAAGTTCCAGCAAGAAATCACCTTGGGTTGGGGGAGGAGGGGTAACCAACAGGCTAATTGTCATGCAGAATTGTCACAGAACCTCAGGCAGGTCTGTGGTCCTGTCTCTTATAATATTCGTGTTTATAAAATATACCTCTTAGCACTTCTGCATTAATAGCTTACTTTTGACATTAAAAATTAACTGGACACCTAATTGTTGCCACATTGATTGGTGGCTTATAATAGGTACTCAGGGGCGCCTGGGTAGCGCAGTCGTTAGGCGTCTGCCTTCGGCTCAGGGCGTGATCCCGGCGTTCTGGGATCGAGTCCCACATTGGGCTCCTCTGCTGGGAGCCTGCTTCTTCCTCTCCCACCCCCCTGCTTGTGTTCCCTCTCTCGCTGGCTGTCTCTCTATCACATAAATAAATAAAATCTTTTAAAAAAAATAATAATAGGTACTCAATACATTTATGTTCAGTGACTTACTCAAAAAGCATATATTCCAATGAGTTGGATTTTTGCCCCTGCAGTAAGAGGAGCAAAAGAGAGGTGGTTTTTGAGATGTGATGCCTTCTTCTGAGGCTGTTAGTCTACCAAATTTGGGTATTTCTGGCCTAAAAGTCATCACAGATTATCAAAAGTCTTTGGTCTATATTTTGAGACTCACTCTTCCTGCTGTTGCCTTTGAGGTTTTGCAAAGCCTCTTGACCTGAAGAATCCAGATTTTTTTTGTTTTTCCAGTATGCTATGCAAGTGGCTTAATTGCCACGTAGCAAGTGATAGCAGAGTATCTATCCCTGGATGGTGATCCAAAGGTGCCCAAGTCGACTAGTCCATGTTATAGGACCCTGACTCAGGGACTACAATGTATGTGGAACTTCGAGGGGACAATTCTGTATGATAGACACATGACAAGTTTGCAGCTATGCTATAAAACATTTAATAACACTGAAGAGTACAAATATTGTCCACATAAGGGATAATATTAGGTTGGATTATATGAAATTGCCATTTTGTAGGCCAAAGTGGTCTAACGTCAGTGATTTCCCATGGTTCAACCCAATATGTATTACAAAGAAGACTTGCTACTGTTACTTTGAGTTGTGTGCTTGATGGTCCATAAAAATAAGACAAGAAAACACAGGAAAACAAAAACATATTTGCTATAAATCAGTTTAAGATTAGTCTAATGAAGTCCCATCTAGGTAGATTCTTTTATAATCTGGAAGATAGCTGGTTGCCTCCAGGCAAGGTATAAAGACTTCTGATTTGATTTATTTTACTAGGACATTCTCTGAAGACACAAATATATGCTCATAAAGCATATTTTTTATAAAGAATATCTTTAAAACTTTCCCCTCTAAATTTTCTTTCTCTCTCTATATATACATATATATGTATATCTATCTGTCCCTTCCTTTTAGCTCATTGATAGATAACTGGGTAGAAAACTAAAGTGAAATCACTTTAAATGTTCATCTTCTCATTAATCTACTGGTAAGTAATTCTTAATCTGTGGTCTCTATACATTAGCTGCTTTTCTTCTGCTTCTACACAACAAATCAGGCATAATTGTAAGGGAGATTTGTTTCCACTCTGGCATGAAGCACAACTGCATTAAGTATTTGTGATGTGAACTTTGCATGTGATTATAATTTTAAAACCCAGAGAAATACTAGAAGCCAAAAACCAGTATTTAAAGGTGGTTTTGGTTTTTAATGTTGTGGTTACCTTTATCTGGGGATTTATTTGTTTGGTTTTCATACAAGACTGGAAGAAATTTTCCTTAGAATTCATTTCATCAAGATGGGACATTAAAAAGATTACTCTTTAAGCCTTAATTTGTCAAATTTCCTAGTAGGATAAAAGCCAGGTTTGTTATGATATAAGAAACAGTTGGCTTCTATTCCTGCTTTGTCTTGATTTAATATTACATTCAGAATGATTTATAGATCTGAGAGTACTGATATCTAGGCTCTGATGCTTTCTTACTACAAGTTATGACATACAGTGTAACATTGGTATATTTGTGGCTTATACTTGTGCCTCTAATGGCAGGTAGGACGTGATACAGTATTTCAGGATCAAAATAAGGTATTACCAATATGCATTTTTTTTTAAAGATTTTATTTATTTGAGAGGGAGAAAGCGAGAGACAGAGCACGAGCAGAGGAGGGGGGCAAAAAGAGAGAGAGAAACAGACTCTCCACTGAGCAGGGAGTCTGATGTGGGGCTCCATCCCATCAGGCCCTGAGCAGACGGCCCACTGACTGAGCTGCTCAGGCACTCCATCAATCTGCATTTTTAAAGCTTTTCTGTTAAAAGAACAAACAAACAAAAACAGAATGGGGGGTGCCGTTTGTAAAGGGATATACTGGTTGTCAAATAGTCATAATTTTAAAATGTTGATCTCAGGGGCGCCTGGGTGGCACAGTGGTTAAGCGTCTGCCTTCGGCTCAGGGCGTGATCCCAGCGTTCTGGGATCGAGCCCCACATCAGGCTCCTCCGCTATGAGCCTGCTTCTTCCTCTCCCACTCCCCCTGCTTGTGTTCCCTCTCTCGCTGGCTGTCTCTATCTCTGTTGAATAAATAAATAAAAAATCTTTAAAAAAAAAATGTTGATCTCAAATTCCTAAATCTTTATTCTGATTACATTGTTACTTATTATGTACTGATTTTCTGAGGGTGTTCCAAGATTCCATTGAATCTTTTAATATTTCATTTATTCAGTTAGAACTAGACCAAGATTTTGTCATCAGAGTTGTACAGCAGCATTTAGCATTAGCACTGACATGGGATGTGGCTGTATGGGATGTTCCAGACCCTCCCCTATGCTCACCTCTCTCCTGTAAAAGGCAGGCAAGATAGGAATTTCTCATCTGTATCCTAACATAAAGTCTTTTTTAAAAAAATACTGATTATAAACAAAATTTATTTAAAATACTCTAGGATTATTAAAATATTTTATTCTAGGTAAATTATATTCCGAAGTTTTGACGTATTAATTTTATTATTTGTCCTACAAATAAACAAAATGAAATTGGTAATCTTGCTAGTGTTCCTCTGACTGATTGTCAAAACACCAGACTGACTCTTCACTGAGAACCAAAAGAATGTTCTCATCTTCATTCTGTCAGCTGTGTAGAATATGGACATAATGTGGGTTCCTTTCTTTAGAATTGAGGACAGTATTTCAGGTCAAATTAATTCTTTACAATAAATGAGAATTTGCAATTATATTATAGAAAAAAAATCAAGGGTTTACAGTCTTCTGTTGCTACATCAGTCAAAATAGTTTAAATTATAGTGCGTGAAGACATTACATGAGCTGCTCAGTGAGCTGACTTCAAGAAACGTACAACCTCCCCCAACAGAAATAAGAGTGTAAGAAATAAGCGGCAATTTCAGGATACTAGATGTCAGGAGTATGTGATTATCATGAAAGGTTATTGATGGAAGTACTCAGAAGAGACCATTAATGGGCTGGAGGAAACTAGAGAATTTCTCTAGAAGGAAACTTTTGACCAGTTCTTGTCCTGACCAGAGTTGAGTAGGATTTTGAAAGGGACATTCCAGTTGGGTAAAGCAAGGTGTTAAGTAGATGTCTCAGAAATAAATTGAAAATATATACCACAGTAATAAAAGCGCATCAGTCTAGTTTGGGATCTTGAAGTTGCTTGACTCAGTTGGTAGCAGATGTGGTAGAATGCCAGGAACATGCCTTCTCACAACGGATATGTCTCTTAATACATACTTGCTGAGTAACTATTCTGTGTCATTCACTGCTCTTGAATTTAGAAAAAGTGGACAAAACAAAAATACCTGCCCCGGAGAAGTCTGCTTTCTACATTCTAGTGGGGAAGACGGGCAATTGACAGATTAAAAGATAGACTGTATAGTATGGTAGGGCAAAGCATAGACAGGCCCCCGAAAATGCAAAGGTGTAGAAAGCACTAAAGGCAGCAGAAGGAAGGGTGTGCTTTAGGTAGTATGGCCAGGACAAGAGTCATGCGAGAGGAGACATGTGAGGAATGAAGGGAACAAGCCCTGTGGGTATCTGGGCAGGCGCTCCAGGCAAGTGGGAGCTGTGCTGGAAGGGCAGAGTGAGAGTGAGGTAGGAGCCGCCAGAGGGTGTCCTTCAGAGGCGGAACTTGGTTGACTTCAGTTTTAACAGGTTCAGCATTGCTATGCCTGTGTTGAGAATCGGCTCAGGGGTGGTGGTGGAGAGAAGCATGCAGACTGGCGAACTGGGAAGCTGATGAATAGTCAGATGGGAGGCCAGAGTCCCCTGACCCACAGTGGTGGCAGAGGAGGTGGCGTAAGTGATCTGATTCTGGATGTGTTTTGAAGGCAGAGCCAAGAGGATTTCCTGACAGGTTGGATGTCAGCTGTGGGATTCCCTATCTCCTTTCCCCAGGGACAGTAAGGTGTAGCCTTGAGTTAACCTCAGGCTAGCTGAGATTATCTTCTGGCTCCGAGTCATTTTGCCGGAGGGGTTGCTGAAAGAAAAAGAACTGTGGTTTTACCATATTCTTCTTTAGGCTCAGGAAAGCCATCAGAGCAGTGGAATCAGTGCAAGAGATACTCTGCTGTGGCTAGGGAAGCGTGCTGGTAAAACACACTCCTCCCTCCTAGATGTCATTTAGATTTGTGTTTTTCAGTAAAGTGTGCTGGTTTCCCTCTTGGAAAGATTTTTGTCTCAGCATATATTAGGAAGAAAATGTTACAGGCTTTCACAGAGATGGTCATATGGTATATGCTCTCTGAAAAATATTAATGCATTGATAAAATATATGGACATACAAAGAGTAAACTTGCAGATACAGAGAGAATATTTCCATGGATGTTGTGGCAACAGTTTGTCCTGGTTACTAAACAACATTGCATAACTAGTTCAGAGTTTTTCCAGTTCCTAACTGCTTATGTAAGCAAAGATTTGGAAAGACTTACTCAAAAGAACATGGTGTATGCAAACCTAAATGTCTCAAAACTAAAATTTATAACTTTAAAGGAGTAAAATGGTAATATGCAATTTATTGTCCTCAGAGTCCCCATTTACTTTTCCAGGAAAATAAGTAAAAATCAGGTTGCACAATCCTCCTGCTTTCACTACTTTCCTGTGTGTTAACATTGCTGGATTTACGTATATAAATCACCTCCAAATTTGGAGGTAGGGGAGATTCTTTTTTAAGTTTTTAAACTTTGCAATATTTTATAAGGTGGCATTTAATTTGTAAGTTTAGTCCATATGACTTCTGAAACTTTTTACGTTTGTAACTTTGTTGCTGCTTACTAAGCTTTGGGAAACACAAGTTAACATATCTTTAGACATTGGTTCAGTGGGCCTTGAGCTATCTTTCTCCTGACCCTTGCTCCAAGCATTTGAAAGGAAATGAACATAGATGTTTGTAGAATCTGTGTCCAGACTCACTAGCTGGTACCTTCCACAATTTGTCCAACCTTTATTAAAAGGCTTTTAGTCTTCATTTCAAACAATAAGGAACATGTCAAATAGGATATAGTAATTTTTTTTTATCCAGAACTCAAAAAGTTAAATGTAACTCTGAGATGCTTAGTAGGAATAAAAGAGGAATTCTCATCTGGGTTGAGAAATAATTTTAAAACATTGTCCCTTGAAATTGTAAGAAATGAATTAAATTGTCAGAGACATTTTAAAAAAGAAGATATACATGATAATCAACAGAAGTAATGAAGAAAAATGTTTTCACAGATCTTTTACCATTTAGAAGAAAACAGCGCTTTTTTTTTTTCAGGTACAAGTTATTTTAGAGATAGGAGAGAAAATATTAGAGATGGAAAGAGACTATTTCCAAATTAATTGTATCTTTGTTTTGAAGTATATCATGACCCAGTATGTTAGAAAACTACCGACAGTTGTGAATGTGATAGCTGACCTTTAAAAAATGTGGTTTTGGATTGTTGCAGGAAAAAAATCCAACTAAAACTTTTAGTCTGTTAAAGGAACATGACTTCTTTCTTTCTTTCTTTCTTTCTTTCTTTCTTTCTTTCTTTCTTTCTTTCTTTCTTTCTTTCTTTCTTTCTTTCTTTTAGAAGACAAAGATCTGGTAGTCCGTAAAATTTACTAAAATAGTACAACTAGAAAAAGAGATTAATAGTGTAGGTCAGAGCCTTTCTTTTTTTCGTTGAAATAAAATGTACTTTTTAATAAAAATCAAAATGATCATAAGTTCCAAGTGTTTGACTTAGCTAAATGAAGAACGTACTAATTTGAGTTTCATTCCCAGTTTCAAGGTCACAGAGAAAGAAAGCTTACATTAATGAGTGTTTCCTTTTACCAAAAAATGTTATACAAATTACTTTTCAACAAAAATGATTTAGGACTTAAACTCTTCTTCATGAAATGTACAAAAGAAAAAAGAATAAAAGGAGACTCTCTGCAAAAAGATTTTATAAATTACGCTATTGGGGAGCCCAACAGAGTACTCTTTTAGAATTTCCTTTAGAAAATTAACACAGTTCTGGGAACTGGAGGTGTTGAAGTTCCAGGTATTACTTCTGCCTTCCAGCCTCCTGAGATTCTGTCTTTCTAAGCCGTGACCCCTAACTGCTGCTGTACTTACTACCCAGGGTCCCGGGCCTGGGAATCTCGGCTGCACCCCCAATTCCCACAGCTGAGCCTGAGGCATGCTGAAAATGCCCCACAGCTCTCTCCGCCCACACAGCCAGTAACAACTGGTTCCTTCCTCTTCCTGTGGAAGAGCAACATCCTCTGAGATGAGAAGAAATGCACCCTGAGGAATGCAAGAACAGCAGTGAGCTTTTCACACAGGAAATTACTCCAGTAGCACTCTGAGAAGTGTCTGTCTCTTGGACGGTCAGCCGGGAAGGAGCTTCCTGCTGCTGACCCAGAGGGCGGTTCACTGTGGAGCTTAACACCACATGTGGGTCTGTGAGAGTTTCGTGGAAAATCGTAAACTCAGCTTTCAGCTGTTCTGTCCGTCTCTACCTAGCTGGTTTTGAGTTGTTTGGTGCTGCATAGACGGTAAAGCTAGTTGGCTTTGGCCTTCTGTTTAGCCACTTGACAGTTAATTATTTGGTGGAAGTAGTGAACAATCCGCTAATATGAATTTTCAGTCATTTCTTTGTACTTTGTGAAATCAACATTTGTAAAATATGTGAGGGCTTCAGAGAGATTAAAACCCTTATAATCAGTGGCGTGGCTATTAAGGCCAGTGCTGGTCCTTGTTTAGTTCCTTCTGTGTCTTTCAGTTTCCTTTCTTTATTTTCTGAAGTGGGCATCAGTAGAAGGTAACATACTCTGCACAATCATACATTCTCGAACATAGATAAAGCTCTGTTTCTTTGAACCAACCAACCAGCTCCTATCTTTTACATTCCAAATGGATTTTTACAGTTGAAGAATGTTTTAGTATAACTTGACTTTTTTTGTTTGTTTGTTTAAACTAATTCCTAGAGCGTTTTCTCTTTGCATGAGATGATGATGGCTACTACAAAGCCCAGTGTGTATATTATGTGTACATTTTAAATTGCTTTCCAAATCGTTACAGAATTCTCCTGGGTTTCAGTGCTTATGGTGGCAAAATTCTTTTACTTTTTGCGTGTTTGCTTGGATTATTTTACTAAAGCACATACAAGTTAACTTGTTTGTTCTAAGTTGAAGGGAGATGGAGAAGGAATGCCAGGCATTTCCTCTTCCTTTTCAGAGTGTCTTTTTAATGAACATTCCTCTTCTCTCCTATGAACAAACCATCTCAGTCCACTAGGGGCATCTGAGTGCCTAGTGTCCAATAATCCAGCATGTTTCCTTTGTTCTCCAGTGCTACCGAGGTAGTTGTTTCATGCATTTACTGTTTCTCGCCTCTGTGCTCCCTTTCAGCCTTCACACACTTCCGCATCATATATTAAATTCTCTCTGTTAAAATAACTGTTGTGGTTTCTGTTTTCCTGTCTTAAAAAAATAGTAAGATGTACTGACAAAGACTTCTATCCAAGTATGTTTATTCCAGCATGACTTATAATAACAAAAAGGTGGACACAAATCAGATGTCCTTTACAAGAGTATTGCTTAAATAGAGGTATAATCTATCCACGGATGGAATTAGCCATACCATATTCAACAACAACTAAATACAATGTGTGTGATTCCGGATTTGATCCCAGGTCAGTGGGAAAATTGATATATAGGACATGATTAAGACAGTTGGCAAAAATGTAATATGGGCTGAGTATTAGATGATAGTATCAATGCTAAATTTCCCGATTTTGATAATGATACTGTGGTTGTATGGGCAGACGGTCTTGTCCTTAGGAAATACCCACAATAGTAATTGAGGTAAAGGGGCAGAGTGTCTATAGCTTCTCTCAGAAGATTCAGAAAATAAATTAGATAAAAAGATAATGATATAGAAGATGTGACAAAATGTCAACACATGAATCTACATGAAGGGTATATGAGAGTCCTTTTCATTATTCTTGCAACTTTTCTATAAGGTTGAAGTTATTTCAAAGTGAAAGTTAAAAGTCACATATTTTTATAGGGAAGTATGATTTTTATTTTTTACAATTTTTAAATATGATTTTTGTTTATTTTTTTATTAAGTGAAAAAAGGATATCATAAGTGAGATGGTTCTTTTATCAAGGGAAACAAATATGTGTATCCATTCAGTGGGATTCCTCCTGAGCATCTTGTATGTATTGGATACTAACCTGGGCATTTGCAATTTACCCAAGGTCCTCCAGCCAGTAAGTAACAAAGCTGGATTTTGAACTTTATCTAGCTTTAGAGAGAGCACTTTTAACCACTATGTAGTGTGGTTGTGTATGTTTTTAAAGAAGTAAATTTTCTATTATACAAAGAATGAAAAATAGAAGAAAAAAAACACAAGAAAAAAACATTTCCAGGAGACAACTGTTGTTAACATTTAAAATATAGTCTTCCAGGAAGGTTGCCACTGTTAGACGCTAGAGGCTTGGAGAAGAGGCCCCCCCTCCAGCCTCAAGAGCTCAGAGGGCAGAACCTACAGAGTTGAACCCAGACTTCTGAGGGGCACTGGTCACCTGGTGCTAATGTCTCTGTGGGGTCAAGGCTGTTGCTGGGAAGAGGCTGACTGGAGCAGCAATCAAACAGGAGGAGGAGTCTCTTCTGTCACCTCTGACCTCTGGCCTCCCCATCATGGCTCGTTTTGGCAGAGCCTATAGGGTAACCCATTGGCAAGAGAAAGCTGTAGTTTGCAGAGGCCCAATCACAGCATCACAGAACAGAGTTTTGAAGGGTGGATTTAGAACCAAGAAACATATTCTATAAGAGGAATCACTGAATTAAAGGGTAGGAACCAAAAAAACTAGAAGGCAAATTCAGTCTGGAATGTGTGAATTTGGATTCCCACTAGTACTATATGAGCGTGCCCATTTCCTACATTCTAAAACATATGTTAGGTGTTATATTTATTTAATTATTAATTGTTTAATTTAAAAAGCTTTTAAAAATGTAATAAGCAAGAGGTGTTAATTTTTATTTTTTAGTGACTTGTGAGCTTTTTAAAAATGCTTATTTTTGACAAATAAAAATTTGGATATATTTAAGGTGTACAATGTGATGTTTTGACATATGAATATATTATGAAATGAGTACCACAGTTGAAATAAGTAACATATCTATTATCTCCCATAGTTACCTTTTGTGTGTGTGGTAAGAACAATGACTTGTGCGCTTTGACCTATTTTCATGATTTCTGCTCGTTCGTATTTCTCAGAATTGCCTATTTGTGTGTTTTGCCCATTTTTTCTATTGTTTTGTTCATTTTAAAAATTGATCCTTAAGTCATTTTAATACATAAGGTTGGCCATCTTTGCCATGTGCTACAAAGTTTCGTTGTTGTTTCCCCTTGAATTCTCTTTCTGATTTTTTTTTTTTGTAAAAATTTTATTTATTTATATGAGAGGAAGAGCAGAGATAGTGACAGAGAGCAAGAGTGGGGAGGAGAGGGAGAAGCAGGCTCCCCGCTGAGCAGGGAGCCCAATGTGGGACTCAATCCCAGGACCCTGGGATCATGACCTGAGCCGAAGGCAGACGCTTAACCGACTGAGCCACCCAGGTGCCCATCTCTTCCTGATTTTTTTTTTTAAAGATTTTATTTATTCATTTCATAGAGACAGCCAGCGAGAGAGGGAACACAAGGAGGGGAGTGGGAGAGGAAAAAGCAGGCTCCCAGCGGAGGAGCCTGATGTGGGGCTCGATCCTGGGACTCCGGGATCACGCCCTGAGCCGAAGGCAGATGCTTAACGACTGAGCCACCCAGGCGCCCCTCTCTTTCTGATTTTTGATAGGTTTTTGTTGCATTAAGTTCTTGAAAAGTATCAGTTTAATTTTATGATTTCTTTGGAGTTTGTGCAAAAAAAAAGTCCTTCCCAAATACATCTCTAGCTACTCTTCTTAAGTTTTTTTTTTGTTTTGTTTTGTTTAATGTATTTATTTGAGAGAGAAGGGTGGGGAGAATCAGAGAGGGAGAGAAAGAAAGTGTGTGTGCAGGAGTGGGCGGGTTGGAGGGGCAGAGGGAGAGAGACAAGCAGACTCTGCACTGAACATGGGGCCTGATGCTCTCTGGGCTCTATCCCAGGACCCAGAGATCATGACCTGAGCTGAGACCAGAGTCAGATGCTGAACCGATNGAGCCACCCAGGCCCCCCTTAAAGTTTTATTTTTGACAATTAAATCTGAAATTCTAGGTGAATTAATTTTGGTTATAAGTTACATACTTATAGTTAACAAAGTTATTCTCCATTTGTATTGTTTCTTTCCTCACTGATTTGAACCTTCTTAAAACTAAATCCTTATGTGCTTGTGTCTGTTTGGGGCCTTTGTCTTCTGTCTTGTTGATCTGTTTGGTCTTGATCTATTTTCATACCTTTTTAATTACTGTAACTTCAAAATATTTCATTAAAATATAGTGCACAAGTTTTCCCTTCAAATGCTTCTTGGATATTCTGGCCTATTATTTATCCATATGAACTTTAGAATTATTTTGTCCATTCTCCAAAAACATTCTTTTGGAATGTTGATGGGGTTGCATTTTATATAAAATATATATACAAATATATATTTTATATAAAATATATATAAAATAATTTGAGGGTGATTGCCAACTTTACCATCTTGTATTTGTTCACCTAGGAATATAGTATTATAGACAAGTATTTTCAAGTTCACGGAATCAAGTTTAGGAGCATTCTCCTTACATGTCTATGGTTTCCACAAAAACAGTCACGATTTTTTATGTATGACTAAGCATTTTGTCTCCTTACTAAGGATGCACATAGTCTCTCTCCACAAATTAGCTCTAAAGAGGTTAAGGTAACTTGCCCACGGGCACCTGGGTGGCTCAGTCAGTTAAGCATCCAACTCTTGATTTTGGCTCAGTTCATGATCTTAGGGTCTTGAGATCAAGCCCTAAGTCTCAGGCTCTGTGCTCAGTGGTGAGTCTGCTTGAGATTCTCTCTCTCCCCCTCTTCCTCTGCCCTCCTCCTGTTCACAAGCTCATGCGTGCTCACTCTCTCAACTAAATAAATCTTAAAAAAAATATAAATAAATAGAGAGGTTAAGGTAACTTGCCCAAAGTCCCACCAACTGTAAAGTGATAGAGGTGAGCTAGGGCCAGATGGGACTAAGCTCAGAGCCCAAAATCTGACCCCCTACACTCTACCACTCCCCAAATAGTTAAGCTACCCACACCACATGACTTGTCGTTCTGAATCCTAGTTTTAGCTTCCTTATTATCAACAGGGCTTATCCTAAGTAAATATTTCTTTGCTGGAGTATAATATAGTAGCCAAAAAACCCTGATGACTATTCGTTTGGGGAGAATAGGGGGGACAAGTTTTGAGCACCTCAGTACTTGGTTGGGAGCATATGGAGAAATAGGCCCTAGTGTGTCAATGCTTATAAGTCATTGGTTGTGGAGCCTACTTTGGGATTTTATACATTACCCATTCCTACTTGCCAAGTACTTAAATCCTCAGCATATACCAGACGTTAACAAGCACAAATCCTTAACTTAGTCTTAGAATCCTCACCACAAAGAATTGTGTTTAAGACACGCCGTCTCTTACTGATTACCCAGGAGGCATGCCATATAGTATGCTCATCCTAGGTTGTCCAAGTCTAACTGTGTGGATCGAGCTTCCTGGTAAGAACAGCTGTTGAGCTTTCATATCTTTAAATCTCTCTCACGATAATAGAGCGGGTTTACCTCCTTGGCAGGGCTTTTCAGTTACTTTTACTGCTTCCCCCAAGTCCCCAACCTCATCCTACTACAGATTTTCATTTTTTGTTTGTCCGTTGCTTTTGAAGAAAGGATATTCTTTGTGGCAAGAATTGTGAGGGCCCAAGTTTCCGTTGGTGTTGTTACTGCTATTAGTCCTGGTGTGTACAGGTTTTATTTCCTTTGTAGAACAGATGATAACTTCAGTTTCCATTTGGTGATGTGTGGCTTTTATAAAGTGAATCCTATTTTCCACTAACTTTTATTTTTAAACAGAGCTGTGCTTTCCTGGTAAATATCCTTAGTTTGCTGGGCTGGAAATCTTGTGGGCAAGGCTGGAAAGCATACCATATTTTGTTTGTTTCTATTGATTTGAGGCACTTTTGCAACTATACACCCGTTTGCAGAATCCAGGTGGTCTCCTCCAACCTTTCTTTTCTCTTGCTGTTATTACCCCTCACATTCCAAGTACTTACACTTCCGAGGGAGCCAGTCCTTCCACGTTCACTGCTCCTCGGGCTCCGTGGGCATCTCCTCCCTGGGAGCCACTATGTAACAGAGCTGCGTTTCTGTGTTGAACCTTGTCCCCATAGATGGGAACTTTCAAAGACATTTCCTAGTTCACTTGGACAACTTCTATTTGAAGCTTCAGGTTCAGTGAAATGGATCTGTGCCCTACTTTGTCCATTCTCTACATAGTTAATATTATGTAGAATGAATTAATTCTAAATGACATCTAGCGTCAGGCAGATTACCATGCTGAGGAATGTGATTCCAAATTCTGAAATACACATATTGAGGATAAGAATTAATAACCTAATGAAATTTGGGGATGATAAATAACTAAAATAATTTCTTATCTTAAACAGAACTGGAAATGCATTATTAAGATAAAGTGAAGACAGGTGCTTTGGAAAATCAGTTGAAAATTTGAAAAATTTGACTAAGCAATGTACTCTCCCAGATTTGTATTTTTAGTAAAGTCTGTGTACTTTCTGTATAATTCTGTACACAGTCAAATTACTGAAAAAATTCAAAATGTTAATGCTATTTTAAAAGTTGTTCTTTCTTTTTCAAGAAATCATTTATATACATAAGTGTTCTGTGAATTATGAATGCATAAAACTATGGCTATTTACATTTTGGGCACTAATGTGTCAGAGGGTCACATCTCTTTTCTCTTACCTCTGAGAAAAAGTTACATTCTGGTATACAACTAACTTTGACATGAACAATTGCACACAAATAAGATTATTATTAAAAAAAATACATCACCATTTTTCAAGTTGAGTATACTAGTAGGTTTACCAAACAGAATTGAGGAAAAAAAATTTTTGTAATTTCAAAACAAATGATCTCTTCCCTTAAGTACACTTAAAACTTGTTATTCAGAGAGCAACAATTTTCTCTAAGATATATTAACAATATTTTAATCAAGTGTTAATATCTTTTTAGTTGTGCTACTATGTGTTTATGACTATTTTTATGTATTTATTAGTCAAGAGAAATGACACTCATGGAGTTTATATCTCAAACTATGTTTTGTTTATTTTTAGTGTTCGCTTTGGCACTCCTTCCAGGCAGTTCTCTTGGCAACAGTGGTGTTGCCTCTGCCTGTCGTGTGTCTTACGCAATTAAGCTCTTCCATTATATCCCCATCACAGCTTACTCTGTGAATGTTCTAGCTGTTGTATCCGGCCATTAACTTATATAATTTTTCCTATAGTCAAATTTTAGTCAAATTTTTTCCCCTAAACACAAGAAAGAAAAGATTTTATGAGAATCTAGGCAATGAATTTTAAATGGAAAAACATCAGAGTGTACTAAAGGTTTTTGTCTTTTCCTCCTGCCTCATTCCCTCCTGGTGCCAAAATTTTTCTCACACCAGGGTAGGAGATTTGGATCTGGCCACAATAAGTAGAATTTACTTGTTAAACTCTGTTTCTTATAAACCCAGCACAAGAGAACCTGGAGTACCTAGTAGACGGTACATGGAGACTGTGTCCAACCACACTTGTTGTAATGAACAAAAAGGCCAGCGCATACGGAATCATTTACTCTCTGGCCGTAGCTCAGCAGACCCCAACTGAGCGAGTCTTGGGAAGGAATAGCAAATCCTTCCAAGAACTAACCACAGACGAGCTGGGTTTCTGTAGGAGCTGAGCTCGGGGCGGTGAACCTTCTGTTAGTGTGATTTGGGGTGTCAGGAATAGGCTCAGTAGACATTGTTCATTCATTTCTCAGAAAAGAATGTGCCAGGTCTTAGGTGGGAATTGGGGCTGGGGAGAAGGATGCATGTAAGTCTAAGCAAAAGCTATCATGGAGAGTTACATGGTACAGTGAGAGTATGAATTGGGGACATTTGACTTCATTAGGTGTGTGGGTAAGGTGGAAGGTTCTCCTGGAAAGACATTTGAACTGAGATATAAAACCTTGCTATTCAGGGGCACCTGGGTGGCTCAGTCGGTTAAGCATCTGCCTTCGGCTCAGGTCATGAGCCCGGGTCCTGGGATCGAACCCCATGGCGGGCTCCCTGAGCAGGGAGCATGCTTCTCCCTCTCCCTCTGCCACTCCCCCCTGCTGGTGCTCTCTCAGCTCGCGCGCTCTCTCTCTCAAATAAATAAATAAATACTTTACATAATAAAAAAATAAAACCGTGCTATTCAAAATGTGGTCCATGAATAGTTTGCTTGAGTGTCATCTGGGACCTTATTAGATATGCGGATTCTCCAGTCCTGTCCTACACCTACTGAATTAGGCTCTGCATTTTAATAAGATCCGCAGTGGTTTACATGTACATTGAAGTTTGAGAAATGTGATCTAAAGCTTCAGTGGGGCTTGAGGTGAGAGTAAGGTTAGGAGCACTGGAGTGTCCTAGACAGAAGGAACTGTGTGTGCAAAGACCATCTTGCAGGGGAGCTGGTTATGCCCTAGGGACTGAAAAGAGGGCTGGAGCCCAGGGGTGGGTGGGAGCATGTAGCGTCCTGGCAGTCAAGAGAGGAGTGTTTCAAGGGCATGGGTATAGCAACATAGCTGAAAACCAAGAGACGGACTGAAAAATGTTTGATGACTTTGGCAGAGATTTTTGGTTACCATTTGGAGGGCTTTTTTGATGGAGTAATACAGGTGCAAGCCAGTATGAATGAGTTGAACAGTGAGTATGGGGGGAAGGGTGAGCAAAAGAGGCAGCTACAATAGATCATTCTTTCTTTTATTCAGTACATTTGCTGAACATTGTTATATACAAGACAGTGAGAATGTACAGATGAGGGACTAAGTCCAACAATAGGGATATAGCCTAAGTTGCTATGGGAGGACAGGGGCAGAGTGGCTAAATAGGAGGTGTGTGTGTGTGTGTGTGTGTGTGTGTGTGTGTGTGTGTGTATGCATACACATATGTGTGTACTGACTAGAAGAATAAGGTGGGGAACAAAAAGTTAATCAGAAATAACCTCCCAGGTGGGTTGATACCTGAGCGGGTTCTTTAAGAATTTGCCTGATGATATGGGGAGCAAGGACAGAGCTCAGTTTCTGCATAGGCAAGAAGGCTTGAGAGGGCATGGTGAATTCAGAATACTGTGGGCATTCCTGATTGGCTGCAGCATTGGCGGGGGGAAGTTGAGGCAGGAGAGAAGAGATGAAACTGGATCATGAATGACCTTGAATGCCATTTGAAGGTGTTTGAATTCACCCTGAGAATTTCAGGAGGACCAGTGAAGGATTTTAAGCAGGAGGGTGACAAGCAAATTTGAATTTCAGAATAGGTACTCCGAAAAATGTGATAGAGGAGGAGTGAGAGGGAGGTCAGACTGGAGGCGTAGAAAAGCAGGGGGGCCAGTTGCAATAGTAATCCAGATACAGAGTGGGGAGTGCTTGATCAAAAGCAGTAACATAGGGAATGGAGAGGAGGTGAATGACCTTAAATTTGGAACTACTGAGTAAACAGTTTACCAAGATAGGACATAGACCTTGGGGAGAGAGCACCCAGTCCAGATAGAGACTTGAGAATCTTTAATTTATTGATTAAAGCCATAAGGTTGCACAGAATGATCCCAGACTGAACTCCATAGTAAATACTGGAACAATTATGATGAACCAATGATCAGCATTAATCTCGTACCATTCATCAGGAGGGATCATTAGAAGACTGTTTATTTGAGACATGCTGGTTATCTGCTAAGTACTGTGACTGAAATATGAAGCAGATAAAACTGGTTATGTGTGATGGCAGGAAATATCGGACATGATTTAATGGTGGCCTGGCTTCCTCCTGCTGAATGGCCCACCTCCGCCTGTGTGTGTGTGTGTGTGTGTGTGTGTGTGTGTGTGTGTATGCACGCACGCAAATTATCATGATCGCTAACCACTCTTTTATAGAGTTAGAGAATCTAGTTCATACTCTCTTTGCCTTGTGGCGTCTATGAAAAGTATGTTTGAATTTTATGGTAGTATTTGTTTTTTTTTTTTTCAAGAAGATGTTAAATCGTTTATTAATTACACACGATAATGGATGAGGCACAAGCTTCAGTCCCATCTATAATTTTATCTGATACTGTAATTCAGTTTAGATATATTGCATAGGATGTGCCAGCAATCATATTAATAACCAAATAAAGTTCTTTTAACCATGAACTCCAGGTCACAACACATTAACTGTCAGTTCAGCTACACCAGGGTTTCTGGAGACTGTGGCTTCTGTGCCCAAGCAGGTTGCAAATACATTTCAGACGGAACCTGGTATCACCTTGAAGGAATTCTAACTTCACACTGTTAAGGTAGTTTGCCAAGATGGCGTCAGAGTAGACTACCTTTACACAACACATTGTTTAAAAGACACATTTATTCAGTGCCGTGATCAAACTATTACATTTAGCAATTGGCAGCATGGGTGCAAAAAGAAAAACAAAAAACACACAAAAAAACTACATTAAAACCCTTTCTTGGAATGCTTTACATCTTCCACAGAACAGGAACTAAAATAACCTGCTACACAATTAATCACTGGTTTTTTTGCCCGTACACATGAGTATTGTCTAAAACATGTCTTCTTTGTAGCAGCTAGGCCCTGCCCCCACTGCGCTCGGCTGAGTTCACAAATCTGCTGTAGCCTGTAGCTTTCCTGTCACCTCTGTGTCTCTCCTCCTGTGAAGCTTTCTTTCTTGGCAATGGTGAAAACCTGCCACTGCTGTAGCTACTGCTGCTCCTGGAAACACCGTAGCCACCTTGGTTTCATGGTTTGGCAAAGTATTGGCCTCCACCGCCGTAGGGGCCAGAGCTTCAGCCTCCAAAATTTTCTCCTTTCATGGGTTCAGATTTTGAAGAGTGATTGTTGTGGATGCCCAAATCACTATAGCTCCTGCCACCTCCAAAACTGCTTCCATCATTACCAAATGCATTAAAGCCATCCCCACTGCCACTATAACCACCACCACCTTGAACTGCCCCCAAAGCCACCTGACCCATAGAAGTTTCCTCCATGACCAAAGTTGTCATGCCCACCAAAACCACCTCCACAACCACCACCAAAGTTTCCAGAACCACTTCGACCCCTTTGGCTGGATAAAGCACTAGCCATCCCTTGCTTAGATAGGGCTCTCCTTACTTCAAAATTGTGGCCATTCATAGTGTTGTATTTCTGAATGACAATCTCGTCTGCAGAGTCATGGTCATGAAAGGTTACAAAAGCAAAGCCTCTCGTTGCCACGCCTCGGTAAGTCATGATGTCAGTCCCTGCTCTTCAAAATAATCTCTTAAATGATGTTCTTCAGTGTCTTCTTTAATGCTACTGGCAAAAATTTTTTTCACAGCCAACTGGGCACCATGTCTTTGAGAATCTTTTCTTGAGACAGCCCTCTTTGGTTCCGTAACTCTTCCATCCACCTTGTGTGGCCTCACATTCATGGCTGCATCCACCTCCCCTGCAGTGACATACGTGACAAACCCAAAGCCTCTGGAGCATTTGGTGTCTGGATTTCTCGTTACCACACAGTATAAGAGCATTCCCCATTGTTCAGAATGGCTCCTCAGACTCTCATTGGTTGTTTCAGAGCTCAAATCTCTGATGAAGAGCTTCCACAGCTTTTGGGGCTCTGGGAGACTCTGACTTAGACATGATGGCGGCAGGAGGGGAGACGTTAATGATGCTTACTCGGCAGCATCCATGGGTAGAAAGTGAATTTTATGGCAGTATTTGTAAGTTATTTTTCCTGGACCATTTTTTCCCATGGTGATTGATTAAAAAGAAAAAAAGAGAAAATATTTCTTGATAAATGCAGTTATTATTTGTATTGTTCTTTGTTTCTAGGTTTCTTCCACCAGCAAAATAAGAAAGGGAGAAACACCCACACCTTTCTACAAACAAAAACGTTGGAAAGGAAAATATTGTATCTCTATCAAATGGCACACTGTTATCATAGCATCTTATTTTCAGCTATTTATAATGAAATATCAGTTACTGAAGTTCTTCTCATAAGCTATTCTTCCTGGAGGCTTTATGCCATAATTTTCAACTATGTCTAGTTATATAATCTTCATCAAGGGGTTAAATATTTTAGGTGAGATTCATAGATTTAAATGCTTGATGTTAGATTGGCTTCCTGTATTATTATTAGGAAACCATTTTTTATCCATGTAAACGACAAGACCAAAAATTTTTAATAGATGTTAGATCTTTGTCTACTAAATTTCTCTCTCTTTTTTTTGAGATTTTCTTTATTTATTTACTTAACAGAGAGAGAGGCAGCGAGAGAGGGAACACAAGCAGGGGTGAGTGTGAGAGGGAGAAGCAGGCTTCCTGCGGAGCAGGGAGCCCGATGCGGGGATGATCCCAGGACCCTGGGGTCATGACCTGAGCTGAAGGCAGATGCTTAATGGCTGAGCCACCCAGGCGCCCCTACTAAATGTCTTTTAAAAATATTATATACATTTTTCAGGCAGCTGCCTGAAAATGGTAACCTTGCTTTTTGTATGTTGTTTAAATTACATCTGAAAATGTCTTAATATTTTATTTTGAATTTGTCAGTGATTTTCATTTTAAATGTATATTCAGTATATACTTAATCATTTACTATCAGCATTTATTTATTATTGCTCATTCATTTATTTGTTGAACTACCACCTGCCCTTATATGGCTTTATCATCTAATTTGAGAAACCAGACATATAAAGAGGAGGATTAAAAAAAAAAAACTTGGAGTATACTACATAGAGAAATATCTTTAATTCAACAAATTTTATTAATTACTTTGTGTGCCTTAAACATAGGAATTACTCAGCAAGTTGTCAACTGTGTGAAGGAAGGGAAGCTGTGGCTTCTGCCCTTTTAGAACCTTGCAAATTAGATTTTAGAGGAGTTGGGGGAGGACATAATATGATGATACTGATGATGGTAGGTAGGTGAATATAAACTATACATTAAGCTCATTACATTCTCACAACAACCTTATAATGTAGCTTAATATTATTTTCTTCATTTTATGGATGGAGAGAACTAAGGCCTAGACAGGTCAAGTAATTTGTCCATGGCCACATAGTTAATGTACGAAAGATACAGGGTTAAAGGTCTGTGTGACTTGGTGTCCCATTCATACAGCCACCATATTGTATGAGAGCATCAAAAATTATATGATGTCACAAATAGCAGAAATGCAAGGAAAAATTGATAATTGCCCTAAGAAGCAAAATTGAATTTTTATAGAGATTTAGCTGAGGGGCAAATTTCATCTATTTGGGGAAGATAAGGAAAGACTGTTATTTAGCAAATGCAAATTAAAGTCAACTAATACAATGTACACTGTGTATATTGAATTCTCATAGAAAGCTTTCATTCTCTGTTTTTTTGAATGATTTAATGAGTAGTAAATAGACAGAAGGGTGGTTCTTAAATGCAGCTGTGAATATATATTACTGTTACAATCACAGTTATTATTAATTGTAGTATAATATTCACATTATGCTACATGATGAATAGAACAATAAATAAATACAATATTTGCTCTCCAAAAGATGTTCTGTAAAGCTTGCCAGTTTTCTGAATGTGGCTTTGTTAAATGATTGGATAAATTCTGGTCTTGAAATTGCCTCTTCATAGCACTAAAACAAATACAGTAAGGGAGCTGAAGTCTTACTCAAGTGAGTAAAGCATGATGTTCTTTGTGTGTCCAATTTAAAAGAATTATCTCATGATTTTTAACACACAGCTCACTTCTTTTGAATCTGGCACGTGAAGAGTTTTGAGGAACAGAAAATAGGGCCTGTAGGAAAGGCCAGGAAATGGCATTATTTATCTGAGAGAATAAGCAAGCTCAGGAAATAATGTTTCAAAAATACATTCTAAATAATGTCCCTGATTCTATGATAACCTTGTTTCACAAAAATCCTGAGGATAGTTATTTGAGGATATACTTTGACTTGTTGATTTGGTTGGCTGTGTGTGCAGATCTTCCTCAACTTACAACGAGTTTACACCCAATATACTGCATTTGATACACCTAACCCACCAAACGTCATGGCTTAGCCTTGCCTACCCTAAATGTGCTATGGGCTCGTTAGCCTACAGTCAGGCAAGATCATCTAACACAAAGCCTATTTTGTAATAAACTGTTGACTATCTCATGTGAGTTATTGAATACTGTACCGACAGTGAGAAACAGAATGGTTGAAAGTAGAGTGGTTGTTTACCTTGAGACCGTGTGGCTGACTGGGAGCTGCGGCCCGCTGCCGCTGCCCAGAACCACCAGAGTGTCATACCCCATGCGTAGTGCTAGCTCGGGAAGAGATCAAAATTTAAAATTTGAAGTATGATTTCTACTGAATGTGTATTGCTTTTGCACCATCATAAAGTTGAAAAACTGTAATTTGAAAATCATGGTAAGTTGGGCTCTGTCTGAATAACTATTACAATGCCCACATGGTGGGGACGTGTTTGTTTTTGAAGCACATATACTAAAATTGAAATGATACAGAAAATACAGGGTGTAAGGCATTCATGTAAGGATAACATGAGATTTAGAAAATATTCTATGGTTTTTGGAGTGCCATGTTTATAGATAGGGTGGCTCAATGTCATAAAGGTGTTAGTTTAGTTCTCCTGAATAAATCTACAAAGCGAAAGCAGTTCCAATAAACATCCCAGTAAGATTTTTAATGAACCTAAAAAGTTGATTTTAAAGCTCCTGTGGAAGAGCAAAGGGCCAAAAATAGCCAATTTTTGGAACAGGACAATTTTGAAGAAATATGAACGTTGGAGATTCATTAAGCTCTAAATGTGGTGCTGTTACAGGGAGAGACCGAGTCCACAGTAGGGAGCACATAAACAGACCCACTCAGGTATAGATGGTTGGTACGTGAAAGGCCTGGCTTTGCAGACCCATGGAGATGGATTAGGCACTGAACAGACTGTTCAATAAATGTTGCTGGGACAACCGGCTAATTGGAAAAAATACATATTTTCTTACTTTTAGCCACAAACAAAATCAATACCAGGGGAGTTAAAAGCTTAAATGTGAAAATACTTCAGAACCTCTAAAAGAAAACAGAAGAATATATTTATACACTCCTGGTAGGCAAGGATTGCTTAAACAAAATACGAAATGCACAAATTACAAAGGAAGATTTGATCAATTTGACTACATTTATAACAAAAATTTGTATGAATAAAGAAAATCCCATAAAATAGAAGTGAAGACAAACCACAGAGTAGGAGATGTATTTTACATGTAAACAGCAAAATACTGATATCCAAATATATAAAATTTTAATTAGAAAAAAGAGAGGTAGAACAATTAAAAAGTGGACAAAGGATTTGAACAGGCAATTTACAGAAGAATGATAATATACACATAAAATATGCTCAAGTTAGCAGTAATCATGGAAATGCACAATGAAATATTGATTTTGTAGAAAAAAGGGGAAATTGCCTTCTGCTCGTGTAAGAGGAAGTTTGGACAATGTCTGGACAACATTTTGGACAATATCTGGTAAAACTTTGACTTAACTTTTCCATTCTAGAGCAACTCTGACACCTGTATCCAGGAGACATTTATAAGACTGCTCATGGTAGCATTTAATGCAAGTTAACAGTAGAAAGAATATATGAATTGTAGAACAGTCAATCAGTGGAATACTATTTGGCAGTGAAAGTGAACTAGATTTAGCTGCATCCCCATAGACAAATCTAAAAATGATGATTAACAAAAAGTTCTACAAGGATATACTACATGACCATTTTATTTGCAGTTCTAATACATGCAAAAACAATACTATTGTTTAGGGATATCTACAGATGTGATAAAAGTAAAGGGACGTGCATTGGGATGATAGATACCACATTCAAGATGATGGTAATCTTTAAGAGGGGAGGGAAAGAGGTTAGATCAGAAAAGGATACACTTTATTTCTTGAGGTAGGGGCGAAGGCTGCTTTATTAGTCCTTATACCTTTTAATTGAAAGTTTTAAAAAGCATAGTTGGAACTTGAAGAAAACCAGTTATTAGATAAAAAGAGAGGGATTACTGATTCATTCAAAAACGTTAGTATTGCAGTGAGGTTGCATTTCTTATTCACTCATGTCTTAATTTCTCTTGATTGCTGTTGTGCACACAGAGAAGGGGGCAGCTTTCTGAAAGGTGAACAGATGGCTCTGTTGAGACATGTGGGTGAAACTAAACCAAATATGGCTTTCCACGTCAAACTTCCATTTTTTTCCAAGATGTAATATAAAATATCTTTAAGAAATACATCATTGTATAATATAAGCTATTACCTGCCTCAAAATTTAGATACACGCACGCGTGCACCTTTTTTGAACAGAGTGCGGCGTCATAGTTTGTGTTTGCCTAATCATGTAAGAAGTGAAACATAGAAGGAAATTTTTGTACAGATTTTATTTGTCCTACTTGTATCCTACATGTTCATGGCTTCAAAATTAATAAGCTTCTCTAGAGATGAGAATAAAGATTAAAGACAAAGACAGTCGATTTGCTGCGGCAGCTGCCTTTCCCGAGCGGCCTGAATTAAGCATTCAGATGTTGTAGTTGATAGCTGCGTAGGGGTGTGTTTTTCAAGTCTTCTGACAAAAATGAAATTTCCAATTTGGCTTGAAGAAGAAAAATCAAAGCCTTCTGTAAGACCTTATCCCTAAAGCCTGAAGGCTCTTTCTTTGAGAGAAAGATGTATGATTTCTTCCAAGGGACAAACAGAAGTCTTTTTCAGCTCAGCCAACGTAATGTGAGAGACACAGATTTCACACGACATTCTCCGATTTTATCCAAGAGATACTTTTAAATCAATAAGGCTTGAGCAGGTGGGTATGTTTCTGCAAGGATATACACTACACTGTGCAGATACACAAAATAGAAGACTTGTGGTTTTCTTCTTCAGGATTTTCTTCCTAATGAGGTTAGAAATTGGGAATGAATCTTTTGGTGTGGTCCTCTGACAATCCCACATGGGTGAGTCTATAGCTCCTTTTTCTGTTTTCCTGATTGGTTCATCCACTCTTTGGTTAACACAGGATTTTTTTATCTCAAGGAGAAAGCTAAAGATAGAGCAACACTGAGTCACTCCTGAAAGACAGCCATACTCTCTCTGTCAGGATTCTCAGATGAACTCAGTGACTGTCTGAATCCTTTGTGCTGATGGTAAACTCAGCGTAAAAGCCTCCTACTCTTTGACCACCACTTCCTGCAGTCCTCCAGTTTTGATAATTCATCAACCCCAGAAGGGTCTCCAATCCATTGAGCCTCCTGCCTTTTCACTGCCCACTTCCTGTGTCCCTCTCTTCTACCTTAGATTCTGTAGTCCATTATTACAGCCATGCTCTTGTCCCTTCCTCCCTCTGTTGTACTCACCTGAAAAATTTCAACCTGATTAAATCTATTTCTTTGCCTACTGTACACCAACACCCAAGCAACTGATTTTGACTAGACAGCCGTGCTGACTGATTGCATCTTAAATTTATTTATACAAAGTTCCAGGGCACTCAGCACGGCGTAGCCAACCCGTTTACTGAGTAGTTATCACCTCACTGTCCTATGACATCAATACTCTCTTTCTACTAGATCTTTTCCATCAGCACACGTTTATAATGTATTTACCATCTTTAAAAAGGAAAACTTCATTTGACCCCTCATCCCTATCCAGCTCCTGTCTCATTGCTCTGCTCTCCTTTAAAGCAGAACTCTCCAAAAGAGTTGCCCATATTTGATCTTCATTTCTTCATTTTCCACTCTTCTGAATCCACCCCCAATTAAATTTTGTCCCCACCATTCCACTCAAGGTCAAGGTCCCAGTGATTCACTGAAATCAGCCTTTCTATAGCACTTGGTCCTGGTGATCACCCCCTCTCCTTGAAACTCTTCTGCTCCTTGGCTTCTGGGCCACTACCCTTCCCATCCCTTGGCCCCTAGTCACCTTTCCTGCTCCTTCCCTTCCTGCCTTTTGAAGTCTTTGCAATTCTTTTCTTGTTTGACTCCCCCCCCCCAACTGATCATAGGCCCATGGCTATAATATTTACATGCTGAGCACTCCAACTTCAAGGCAACAGAAGTTCCTGTATTTGGGACTTTTCCAGACCTTGCTCTGTGTATCTCTTCATCTGGCTGTTCATTTGTATCCTTTATAAAAACTGGTATATATACATATATTCAGATAACTCTCCACAACTTCTCCACAGAAGTCTAGAATTATATACGTCCAATGGCATTCATGACTTTTCCCTTTGGAAGTCTAATAGGTATCTCAAACTTAACATGCTTAAAATTTATTTTCTACCTTCCCCATTTAAAAAAAATACATCATCAATGAAGCTATATCATAACATAGCACGTTACCCAGCTTTTTTTTCAGAACCCTTGTCATTACCTGACATTGCATCACGTATCTGTATATTTATTTTCCTGTTTCACCCACTTGAGTATAACCCCGTGTCCACAGGCTCTCTCTTGTTTATTCATTCCTTATGGTAAGCACCCTAATCGTCCTTTAAAGATGTCCATGTCCCCTTTCCCAGAATATGTGGATGTGTTTTCTTACATGGCAAAAGGGACTTTGCAAATGTGATAAAGTTACGGGTCTTGTGTCAGGGAGATTATCCTGGATTATCAGGGTAGGAGCAATAGAATCACTCAGGTCCCTGTAAGGGAAAGAAGGAAGCATGGGAATTAGAGAAGGAGTATGACAATGGAAGCAGAGATTAAAGTGATGGGGTCATGAGCCAAGGAAGGCAGGGGCCTCTAGAAGCTGGAAAGGGCAAGGAACAGTCTCTCCTTGAGAGTCTCCAGGAGGAACACAGCTCTGCTAGCACCATGCTCTTAGCTCCGTAAAACCTCTTGGACTTCTGACCTCCCGAGCTTTAAGTTCATACGTTTGTGTTGTTTTAAGCAACTAAACTTGTAATTTGTTACAGTATACAGTAGCAGGAAACTAATACAGTTCTGTATCTCTGCTGTTTAGAATTTGTCTGGCATGTAGGCATTAAGTAAGAAAATGTCTTTTGAATGAGTGTTATGTCTTCCTTATTTTAGATCCCATATAGAAATTATTGAAGTTTCAAATTTGTATTCTAAATGTTATTGAAAATAAAGAATCTATTCTTTATTTGAAAATAATACTTACCTGTATTTTTATCCAGGCAAAAGATATTCTTTGTTATCCTAGTCTATTTCAAGGAGGCATTTCGTGTGTTGTGTGTCCGCGCGCGTGCGTAGTGATGTAAAAATCTCAGAATATCCGGAATGGAAAGGACTTTGAAGGGCATTCATTTGAATTTCCTGACCTGATGTTTGTATATTTTTCATACTATACCCCAACAAGTGACCATCCCATGTCTATTTTAGAATTTTCAATGATGGGAAACTCACTTTAGCTGGAGGGGTCAAAACACTTTTGGATAGATTTTTCTGACTTTTGTCTGTTTTGTTCTCTACTTACAAAGTTAAACCAAGACTAAAAATATTAGTTATAAGCTAAAACTGACTTATTTTAACCCATGTATTAAAGATCTATCTGAAGCCCAATCACTGATTATCTTTACATGTGAAATGCCTACTTTTGCAGAAAGTCTTTATGCTAGGCCATCAGAAACCATCAAATATTCTGGAGGGGGAATGGTGAGTAAAACTCAAGAAGTGATTTGCAGATCTGCAGATTTGCAGTTATGTGATAAATGCTTCCATTAGCTCCCTCATAGGAGGCACTTCAGGCAGTAATTTTAGTAGAGAAAGGTATTGGCTTAACTTTGGGTTTTTACTTGTCTCCAAATACTGTCGAATTACTAATATTTCTGTTTTGTTGATGGCTCAACTGATATAGAAGTCAGTGAATTCGAATCTGTGAATTCAGCTCCGTAACTGGTGAGCCCTGTCAGTGTCCTATGCACGTGCCAGACACCTGAGGAATGGTCAAGTTACGGCCCCTGCCCTCAAGAGACTCTCTCATGAGCTAGTTGGGAATATAGACACGTAAACACAAATGTAACAGGAAATGACCGTGCTCTACTGATGGCAAGCGGAGAGGCACCAGTGATTAGTTCTGGCTTGCTCACCCAGACAGGGAGTGGGTGAGAGGGGAGGAGGAAGGGGAAAGAAGGGGAGAGGAAGGAAGGGAATAAGCATAATGCGTGACCTTCTATGTGTAATAGAGCAGCACAACACAGTATCTCGAATGTTCCATTGTTAATTTTATAAATAGTAGTTGTTTAAATGTGTAGACCTTGATTACATTGTTGGAGGTTATTTCCTGATAAAAATTTGCTTGCAAATGCCATGATTTTCACTTTCTATTAATGTATTTTAAAAATTCATTCTCAGGGCACGTGGGTGGCTCAGTCAGTTGGGGGTCTGCCTTTGGCTCAGATTGTGATCTTGGGATCCTGGGATTAAGCCCCAAGTCAGGCTCCCTGCTCAGCAGGGAGTCTGCTTCTTCCTCTCCTTCTGCCCCTGCTCATGTGCTTTGTGTCTCTCTCTCTCTTTGTCAAATGAATAGGTAAAATCTTAAAAAAAAAAAAAAAATCTAAAAAATTGATTCTCTAAAGTAAGTGGCAAATGAAAAATTTTGCATTACTTTTTCCATGGCATCTAAACAATCTGTTAAGAGTCAGTTGTCCCCAGAATGTCAGATGTTTTGTATCTAGCTCTCAGGACTATCAAAGTTGTTGGCATTAGTCAACTCTGTCTCTCTTATTTTATTTTGCATGTTCAAAGGGAGAGTCGAGCCTTTTGACCTGTAGGCATAGGGTTTCTCGGCCACTCAGGTGTACTCATGCACTTGGTGAGGCTGCATTTCCCATCTTTGAGGTGGCCATCGTGGGCCTATCCGACGAAAACTTAGGGGTGGTGATTGCCCTGCCATCCTTTTGGATGACGTGGTTTCTTGGAGAACTATAAGCTCCACGAAGAAAGGTAGCACATCCCTCTTGCTCTCTGCTGCAGCGTTAATGCCCACCATAGGAGGCCTTTGCTTGCTGAATCAATCAATCAATGAATTATTCTTACCTCACTGTACTTCAGGTGTCAGCAATAAAAGTAGGAGCTAAGGGAACATGGTGTGATTTCTTCCTTTTATGGTGCACCAAAGCACCACTCTTTTTTGCAGTCTCACAGTCATGTGTTGAGCTCCTGTTTCTTTTTCATTCCGCGCTGCCAGTGATGTACCAGGCACCACGGGGGTTCTAGGCCTTTCTCTGGCCACAACAGAATCCTCGAGAGCAGACCGTGCATCATACTCACATTTAATATCAGTAAATGCTTGCTGTGATGTCAGTGCTCGGTAGGCATTTACCCAGGAAAAGAGTAGTAGCAGCTTGGAGGTAGGAGAGGGCCCAGGTGCACTGGGAGCAGCAGAGACAGCAGCCTCATTTGCTGGACTTCTGATAGCCCAGAATCTTAACGTATTTTTTCCCTTCTCAACCTTTTTAAAAAATTTCATGAATGAGCATGTTGAAACTTCCCCAAGCCATGCATCTCTCCCTTTTCCTGTACAAGCAGGATGCAAAGTCAGGGTTGGCTGGTGGGAAACAAGTTACTAATTTCTAGGTTCCAATGCCTCTGAGAAACAGAACGAGAGATATGTCAGTTGGCTAATGTTGTGGAATGTGGGATGGAGACCTCGTCCCTTTCTCCTCTCTCTGCCCATATTCTTGGCTGTGTTTCATTCACCTCCACATGTCATATGATAGTCATTTATTTGTTGCTGGTCCCAAACAAGAAGACCATTATTAAGGCTGTATTGAGATCTTTTACGGCTTAGACTAAGGGTCTTAAATCTTTCCTTTGTCCATTTCCTGTTACCCTTTCTTCACTAACCACCCTGACTGCAAAGCCCCGGAGTTCAAAGATGGTTGCTTAATTAGCTCGAGGCCTTTTCCCATGGATGATCGGAACTGTTGCTATAGCATCTCTAGTGATATTTGCGTGTACATACGGAGGTATGTCGTGACCCGTGTAAAAAAGACTGTCTTGGTGATATGGAGCGCCTGGTTTCTATCTGTGAGAACAGTAATAAAATTGGATATCGGTGGTTAACATATTCTAAAGTATTCAAGTTCCTACTAAGTCCAGGGGATACAGTCGTAGGGGAGTGGCCATAGCACAGTCTAGTGAGGGAGACAGCAATACGAACAAATATGTAAACACAAACTCTGATCAGTTATGGAGGAAAACCTGTGGAGGAGGCCATCTTGGAGAATGGAGAGTCTGGTTTCAGTAAGGTGTCGGGGACAACTTTCTGAGGTGACAATGAAGCCAACATTTAGAGATCAGAAAGGATTCAGCTGTGCTGGAAGGGCAGAGTAGACTTTGCAGGCAGAGCAGAAACAATCTTAAAAAAAAAAAAGTCTGTTGTCTGAGCAGGAATTATTTATTTTGGGATGAGGATGGTTGTACATGGCCATCCACACCTTGCCCCTAGTCAGTGAGGTGGCTGCCTACGATCTGGAATGCAGACTGATTGTGAGGCAGGACATCCGGGCAAATACTGCGTGTACCTCATACTCATCTCTACGTGGCTTTCATTTCTGTCTTTGTCACCAGCCGCGAGCTGGGGACCCAGGTAGAGAATTGCTGTATGTTGCTTTCCTAGTTCCCTGAGCTCAGAGCAGAAAGAGGTGGGTCATAGTTGCATCTGGGCATGGCTCATGAGGAGCGTTAAAAACCCTTTGTTAACTTGTTCTTCCATGATCTGTGATTGCTAGGAATTTCACTTCTGGACATTTTAAGGACAATTTTAGCTTTTCTTCCTCACATGGTGTGAATAATTCAAAGGGTTAGTAATGGGATTGTTTTGGGGTGTGGATTTTAATGAGTGCTTCATCTCCTAAAATAATACCACTCAGGTATTTTAACATTGTCAGGCACATCACAAAGGGGGAAGAATAGGGGGTACAGAGCAAAACTCTTCAGCAACCAGGATGGTTTTTGAAGATAAATATAGCCTGCTAGATAATAAAACAAAAACGTAGGTTCATAAATTTCTGAGGGTGGAAAGTGGAAAAGATAAGTTACCAAATGATTGAAGGGTCCAGAACGTAAGCTTCAGGAGAGCAAGATCTTGGGTCATGCTGCCCACTGCTGGGTTCTCACTGCTTAGAAGGGTGCCTAGCACAGAGCGAGGCCCTGGGAGTATGTGCTGAGTGAACAAACAGAGAGACTGTGAGCAGATACACTTAGGTAGGTGGGACTGTGAAGGTGTATTTTATACATCCTTTTAAAATAAACTGGAATTGCAAATGGTGATTTTGAGTTTGTTTTTATTATTTTCAACAAATGGCAAATTTGTAAGATTTCGATAGAGGGAAACTTGTAAGTTTTCATCTTCCTAAAAGATGGCTGGGATTCTCACGGAGAAAGTGGCTTTGATCCCAAAGTCACGTACCTGGAATACTTCAGCATCTCTGAGATGTATGATTGCTTATGGTTCATACATCTGTCCCACGTGTGTAGCCTGGGGCAAATTATTCAATCTCTCTGTATCTCTGTTTCCTCGTTTGTAAAATGGGAATATTAGTAGAACCTACCTGATGGGATTATTGTGAGGATTAAATCAATTAATATATGTAAAGTACTTGAAACAGAGCCAAGTACATGGTAAGCTCTGTAGGCTAATGGTCGTCAACAGTCATCATCATCATCAGAAGTATACTTCCCACATTTGAGGTGACCTCTGTCAGGAACTCTCACGTGATAGCCAAAAATGTAAAACTGATTAACATTTTTAAAAAACCCTCTGTAGTGTGTATGTTTGTATTTTTGTTTGTTTTCATAATAGTTTTAATAAGATACAATTCACATACTATAAAATTCACCCTTTTAAAGTATATAATTCAGTGGTTTTTAGTATATTCACGAAGTTGTGTAACCATTACCACTGTCTAATTTTAAAATATTTCACCACTCCAAAAAGCATTTTAAGAACATTTTTTTCTTCCTTCCTCCTTCCTTCCTCCCTCTCTTCTTCCTTCCTTCCTTCCTTCCTTCCTTCCTCTTTCTCTTTCTCTTTCTCTTTCTCTTTCTCTTTCTCTTTCTCTTTCTCTCTTTCTCTCTTTGATTCGTTTGTTCATTCATTTGTTCTTCCTTGCTTTCCCCCTTCCTTTCTCTTTCATTCTCTCTTTCTTTCTGTCTTCCCTCCTTTTTCTTTCTCCCTTTTCTTTCTCTTTTCTTTCTCTCTTTCCTTCCTTCCTTCCTTCTTTCCTTTCCTTTCCTTTATTCTTTCTTTCTTTCTTTTTTCTTTTCTTTTCTTTCTTGCTTTCTTGCTTTTCTTCTCCTCCCCCTCCTTCCCTCCCTCCCTCTCTTCACACCCAACATGGGGCTTAAATTCATGACCCTGAGATCAAGAGTCGCATGTTCCACCGACTGAGTCAGCCAAGTGCCCCAGAATTTTAGAACATTTTCATCACCCTCATACCATTACCAATCTCTCCCCCTTCTTCTCTCCTCCAAGCTCCTGGCAACCACTAATCTCTGTCTGTTTTCATATATTTATCTGTTATGACCATTCCATGAACATGGACTCATACAATGTGTGGCCTTTATGTATAGCTTCTTTAACTTAGCCTAATGTTTTCAAGGCTTATCCACATGGTAGCAGGTATTAGTTCTCCATCCCTTTTGTGGGTAAATAATATTCATTGTATAGATATACCACATTTTGTGAATCCATTCATTATCACAGCATTTGGATGCATATGGAATGTTTCCATTTTCTTGGCTATCATGAATAATACTTCCCTGACATTCATGTATAAGTCTCGTATGGATGTATGTTTTCATTTTTCTTTGATATATACCAAGGAGTGTAATTGCTAGGTCTTTTGGTAATTCTGTGTTTAACATTTTCAGGAACTAACGAAACTTTTCAGAAGTAGCTTCACCATTGTACAATCCCACTAGCAAATATATGAGGGTTCCAATTTCTCTATATCTTCACCAACATTTGTTATATTTTGTCTTTTTTGTTTTAGTCATCCTAGTAGGTATGAAGTGGTATCTCATTGTGGCTTTGATTTGCATTTCCCTGATGGCTAATGATGTTGAGCATGTTATCATGAGCTTATTGGTCATTTGTGTATCTTTGGAGAAAGACCCATTCAGATCCTTTGACCATTTTTGAGGTATTTTTCTTTTTATATTTGAATTGTAGGAGTTATATGTTCTTTATATGTTCTTCAACAAATCTCATCAAATCTATGATTTGCAAATGTTTCCTTCCAGTCTATGGGTTTTTTTTTTTCAGTTTTATGATGATATCTTTTGAAGCACAAAAGTTTCTAATTTTGATCAAGTCCAATGTATTAATTTAGTCAGTCATTTGTACTTTTGATGTTGTATCTAAGAAACCTCTGTCTAATCCAAGGCCAGGAAAATTTATTTGTATGTTTTCTTCTAAGAGTTTAATAGTTTTCATTCTCATGTTTAAGTCTATGATCCATATTGAGGTAATTTTGTATGTGGTGTGAGGTAGGGTCCAAATCCATACTTTTGGATTTAGACATGTAGTTTTTCTAGCACCATTTGTGGAAAACACTATTCTTTCCACATTAAATTGTCTTGGCAACCCTGACAAAAACCAATTGACCATAGGTAAAAGGGCTTACTTCTGGATTCTCAGTTCTGTTCCACTGAGCTATATGTTTGTCTTTATACCCTTTGCCATACTTGTAGTTTTGTACTAAATTTTGTTATTAGGAAGTGTGAATCCTCTAATTTTATTCTTCAGTATTATTTTGTCCATTCTGGGTTCCTTGCATTCCCTTATGAATTTTAAGATCAGTTTGTCAATTTCTGCAAATAAGGCAGCTAGGATTTTGATAGGAATTGTATTGAATCTGTACATATCAATTTGAGGAGTATTGCCATCTTTTTTTTTTTTTTAAGATTTTATTTATTTATTTGACAGAGATAGAGACAGCCAGCAAGAGAGGGAACACAAGCAGGGGGAGTGGGAGAGGAAGAAGCAGGCTCATAGCAGAGGAGCCTTATGCGGGGCTCGATCCCAAAACGCTGGGATCGCGCCCTGAGCCGAAGGAGACGCTTAACCGCTGTGCCACCCAGGCGCCCCGAGGAGTATTGCCATCTTAACAGTATTATCTATTCTGGTCCATGAACATGGATGTGGATGCCTTTCCATTTATTTAGATCTTCTTTAATTTCTTTTAGGGATGTTTGCAGTTTTCAATGAACAAGCCTTGCACTTTTGTTAAATTTATCCTAAGTATTTCATTCTTCTTAGTGCTATTGTAAATAGAGTTGTTTCTTAAATTTTATTTTTGGATTGCTCATTACCATATGTTTGGAGGGTTTTTTGTGTTTTATTTTATTGTAATAAAATATACACAACATAAGATTTACCATGTTAACCACTTTTAAGTGTACAGTTTCCTGACAATAAGTATTCACAGCATTGTGTATTCATTACCACTATCTATTTTGAGAACTTTTTCACCTTTCCAAACAGAAACTCTGTACCCATCAAACAATAACTCCACCCTCCCCTCTTTCCAGCCTATAGTGACCTCTCCTGTTTTCTGCATACCTCGTATTAGTAGACTCGTGCACTATTTTCCTTTGTATCTGGCTTATTTCACTTAGCATAGTATTTTCAGGGTTCATCATGTTGTAGCATGTATGAGAATTCCAGTCATTTTTGTGGCTAAACAATCCTCTATTGTATGTGCATACCCCATTTCGTTTCTACATTTATCAGTTGGTGGATATCTGTGTTGTTTCCACCTTTGGACTATTATGAATAAAGCCGCTGTGAGCCGTGGCGTGCAAGCATCTGTTCGAGTGTCTGCCCTCACTTCTTTTGGGCATATGCCTGGGAGTGGGATTCTGCATTGTATGGTAATTCTGTGTCTCGCTTTCTGTGGAGCAGCCAAACTTTCCTACAGCAGCTGCACCATTTGATACTCCCTCCAGCAATGTGCGAGGGTTCCAATTCCTCCACATCCTCACCAACACTTGTTTTCCATTTAAAAAAAAAAAAAGATGGTTATCTTGATGTTGTATTTGTTTTTAATTAAGAATTAGAGTGCGTCTAAACAGTCCTTTTAGTAGTAGACACCTCATCTAGCAGACAGGTATGTACAAAGTATATTTCATATAAAAAATCAAGGAAAATTGTGAATTTTATCTCTTCATTGTTAGCTTTATTTTCTCCCTGTAATTGTAATTTTTATAATACTGCAGTTGAAGATAAACAATTAAATGTAAGCCGGGTATTTAGAAGAAGAATATTTATATTTATATATATATATATATATATATATATACACACACACACACACACACACACACACACACACACATATATATATACATATACACATATATATATATCATGTTGAGGTTTGGAAAATATAACTCTTCCTGTCTTTTCTATGATGTCAAAGACAACAGATACCACCACCGTCAGAACCTTAGCAGACAAGAGCGAAGAGATAAGTGGATATTTTTTGAACCCTTCTTTATTATCATCGGAATGTTCACCAACATCCTTGAAAAAGAAAACAGAAGACATGAGTGACCTCCCTTCTGAGAGCCAAAGAAGCATACCGCTCGCTGTGACGGACGCTTTAGAGCATATCATGGAACAACTCAGTGTTTTGACCCAGGTGGGCTGGCGTGCTTTGTACTTAGGGGTAGGTGATACAGAACAGTCCTGGTTACTGGAGGTTGCAGAACTAGCAGAGTGGGGCGGGGGGGGGATTTCTAAAGAAGGCGAGCTCAAGGTGGCAATCAGCATAGCCCGGCATGCTCTGCTGAGCTGCTGTAGTAAGATCTTACAGAGGTAAGATCAGAGCCCACGTGTACGTACGCATGTGTGCATTTACACACACACACACACACACACACACACACACACACACACACCTGCCCTTGTGCTCTATCTGCCATCTGGAGGCCAGAAGGAACAGTGGAGATTGGGAAGAATAGCAGTGGTACTCCATGCTCTAAATGTATGATTCTGCCCAGTAATGTTTTACCTGAAGATTTTTGATGTATTGTGTTCAGATTAGGACATTATCAAAGAAATATTAAGGGCCCTAAGAAAAATGATTAACAATTTCTGTTTAGAATGAAATTTTGACAATGTTTATAGTTCTTCACTGTGAAGATATTCTCATTGTCCAAGATATAACTTTCCTCATTCCAAAGCTCATTCCACTGATGCTGTGTTCTTCTGGAGGTGATGGTTTTTGCATATGTGTTTTAGAATATTACCTCGTCCCTTGATCCCTTTTTACCTTTGCAAAGAAGATATACTATGGATCCTTATGTACCGAAAGTCTTCCAACTCTTGGTCAGAAGATATAGGTGTCATTTAAGGAAAGTTGTATGTTGCAATGGACACATCAAAGGTTTCTCCTCCAGCTCTGCTGATTCCATGTTTCCTTTGAAGAAGTCTTATTGTTCCTCTGATCTATGGAATGAGGTTGCCAATATTTGTCAGAGCAGACCTTGCTACAAGCTATGCAGAAAGAGAGGCTGTCATGTGAGCTAGAGAAATGTCAATTACTTTTCCAGAATACATATTTCAAGTTGAAATGGATCTTGCATAGAAATCATCTCATTCTGTTCTCCACACTGGCCGTGCATTATAGTCACCTGGGCAGTTATAAAGCATACAGACACAAAGGGCCAGTTCTCATCTCCAGACAATCCATTGCCATTGGTCTGGGGTAAGGCCCTGACATTTGTCTTTTTAAGTACCCCATACGATTCTGTTTTACAGACAGGGTTTAGAGCCACTAATTAAATGAATATTAAAAAGCTGTCGATAACATCTGAGGGTGTTTAGAAGCAAGGGCCATGTATGTGGATTTGGGGTCCTGACAGATAGTGGGAAAGAGCCATGTGAAAACTTGGAGTCATCACAAGATTTGTTCAGTGAAAATCGTATTAAAATCACTAACTTTCACTTTGCAGTATTGTACTGGAGATGACCTTCTTTGTATTTATCAGAAATTTCTTCCCTTTAAAGGCAGCTTCTCTTCCGGCCTCAGGCCAAATTTAGTTTTCGTTGGCTTATTTCCCATATTACCACGACTTCTTCACCTACACTGTCATATTCGATGTCGGGTCCTTCTTAGAGCCTCTCCTAAGTGAATCTTTCCATTCTCTATTCTTTCAGCCTTGTGACCCCTCTTTCCTTCTTTTTACAACTGATTCAAGGTTAAATGAATCATTTAAGATTTATTGAATGTCTCTATGATTTTTAATTTTTAATTTTGCAAGCCTGGCTCTCTTTTATAATTAAAGAGGTTAAAACAAGCACAACACACTTGCAAAATAGAAACAGCAAATCTGTGGGCAAGTAGCAAGTAAAATAAACATGTTCTGATTCACTTTAATTACAGATGACTGAACATCTCCTAACTCACTCGCAGTGTTTATAACTTATCTGCACTGAACTATAACCAGAAATAAACTAAAGCAAAATTACATTTTATATGGTACTTAAATGGAGTCAACCAGTGTTAAAGGTGTTGCTAATATACGTAATAGCTTTAACATGTGGAATTGTGATAATGTATGTAAAGTATATGGCAAAATGCTTGGCCCAGAGAGGTCCTCAAGAAATGGTAGAAAATATTATCAGCATCATTCTTAATTAGCTGTAATCTATAGTTTGAAATATGAAAGCAAAAGCTATTAAATAATGATATTTTAAAAATTGTTTGCCTTCAGAGGACGATAGGGAATCAGTTCATTGTCTTGAAACTTGTTGACTAAAATAATTAAACATTTATCTTGCTTTTCTATGAAATCTACCACTGGATAACCAAGTAGTAGATGAGGAAAGTGTCTCTTATTTATAAATTATCCCAGCTAATAATTTTTTTAAATGATGGAATTAGAATGTCGTCATTTACAGTCCTCAAGGATGGATAGATCTAGGCATTGAGCAGGCCCAACATTATGAGAAAAGAAATGATCAAACCTTATTAACATACCTTCTACTGAAATAGGCCACTACCTATAGTCTTAACTATAGGTCTTATTAGATCTGTAGACTTACAGATTGAATCTGAGTCTGATCGAGCCTTTGAGTCAGCTGCCAATTTATAGAAAATGTAGAGAACAGAACAGACTGACCTGCACCCTTAGCATGCTGTCCTTAAAATTCAGACTGGTGGAAGCTCTGCGGACAGACTTTACTCTAAATGGCCTGAGTCTGTCAACAGACAAATTAAAAAAAAAAAAAAAGTGGGAGAAGATGAGAAGCTGTAGATTAAAAGGAACTTTAAATGACATCTCAAACTTTGAAAATGGGTAAGACAAAATTATAATGTCTAGGAATGTATACCTGAAAGATAAAACCATGGAGAATGTAAGAAAGCAATTACTGTAATGGTCAGGATAGTGGCTGTTGTCAGGGGGAGGGCAGGAGTGGGGATTCTGAGAGGCCCATGGAAAGAACTCTGGAGTGGCTAACAGACTTCTAGTTCTTTTTTTTAAAAAAGATTTTGTGTATCTATTTGACAGAGAGCACAATCAGGGAGAGCAGGAGAGGGAGAAGGAGGCTCCCCACTGAGCAGGAGCCCAATGCGGGGCTTGATCCCAGGACCCTGAGGTCATGACCTGAGCCGGAGGCAGACACTTAACAACTGAGCCACCCAGGCACCCCAGAGTTCTAGTTCTTGACCTGGGTGCTAGTTATCAGAGTATTTTTCTCATGAGGATTCATTCAGGGACACGTGTTTTGTGCAGCTTCCTGAATCCATTTTATTTTATAATAAAATATTTAAAAGAAATCTGAAAGATTGAAGATGAAATAGTCAATATCAAATTAGATTTGCCAAATTTAAAAACATGCATTTGTGTGTATGTGTGTGTGTGTGTGTGTGTGTGTCCATATGCTCATTTATTAGCCACAGGAGTTAAAAGAGCTAAGATTCTTCAAGTCCTCTGTGCCAGGCATCACGTAAGCATTTCACGTGCATTACGTCATTCAGGCTTCCTAACAGCCCTGTGAGGTGCCGTCACCATGTTCAAGGTGTGAGAACTGATGCCGGTCATTACGGCAATTTAAAGTACACTAGCGATCCAGCTGGTGTAGATAGGGTCTGTCATGGTTGGTCGTGACGGAGTGACCAGTGACGGCATATAAGTAGCCCCCGGGCCCCACGCACACTGCCGTGTAGCATGCGGGACTGCGCGCAGGCTCCCTGCGGCCTCTTCCCTGGCGTTGGTGCTTCCGGAGACCAGACAAGGATGGTCTACCGAGGCCTCCTGTTTTACTCTTTTCTTACCAAAGGGATCAGTTTTTATCTTTCCCTCAAATCGCTTCAGAGCGCTTTTGCCCGTGGTAGGGCCCAGAAGCAGAACAGGTTCTGGGGCTACTTTGTGAGCCCCTTCCTGGCCGAGGGGCGGACGTTCCAGCTCCTAAAAGGATCCCCCGCGCAGAGACGAGCATCATCGTCCTCACCGTCAGGGCACTAGGCATTGATCATTCTGTCCTCCTTTTGCAGACGGTTTCAATCTTGGAGCAGCGACTGACTTTGACAGAGGATAAGCTGAAAGACTGCCTTGAAAATCAGCAAAGGCTTTTCAATGTTATCCAGCAGAAAAGTTAAATAGAAAAACATGAGCAGAGGCTTGATAAGTGACCCCATGTACCTGTGCTCAGGAAGGCAGGACGAGATGCTTCGTGCAACACAACCGCATCCTAACTCTCGCGGCATTTCTTAAAAGGGTGAGCAACAGAACAAAAGGCAGAAGAGGCATAGTTAACGGCTAATTGAAACACACAAATCAATGTCAAGGACTAATCCGAATCATTACCATTTATGATTGCAGTAATAAAGTGATAACTATTCAAGTGGCTCTGTATTTCCCCCATATCATTGTAAATGCCAGTTTTCGTTTATGGTCCAGATCCTGCCGGGAAGGTAACCAAATCTCCGAATTTCATTGTTAAATCATTTCAACTGATCACGTTCAGGCGATTCCTTAAAGCAATGGATGTGTTTCCTTCGTAACAACACGCTTGGGCTGAAGTCCTGCAGTTGCCTCTAAAACTGCCTCGTGGACGCAGAGAACGAGGGAGTCGTCTGACTCGTGCTTCTGTCAGCTCAAAACAAAATTTATTCTTTCTTCACAGTGTCCTGAAATGATGAGCTTATAAAATCCCAAAGCACAGAATTGCCACAGCAAGAATACACTGACATACGTGGCACAGGGCAGTGGGCTTTATTCGTTTCTGGTGTACATGGCTTCTCCTTTGCCCAACCTGCAAGAAGACGAAGAGCTGGACACGCATGAAGCCACTTCTGCTCTCGTGGATGAGTGCGCGGGGTGACTTGGGCTGTGTCCAGAGCTGTGACCCTGGTTGCCAAGATGGCGCTGGTGGGATTTCGGTGTGCTCTGATGCCTGGAGATGCACCAGTGATGTTTACAGACACACACACGTATGTCCACACGCTTCAGCAATGTTGTTGCTTAGGGTGATTTCGGTGGCTGAGTAATAAGTACATATAATATTCACATCATTGTCTTCCTATTTTTTTTTAACGAACTGCGATTTAAAACAAAATGAAAATGAGCCTGGCATTCCAAAAAAAAAAATGCTCAAGGAGATTTGGTTACAAATTAAGAGTTTTGTTTTATCTAAAAAAAAAATGAGATTAAATTGAAGAAAAACATTAATTTTTGCTTACTTTTCTGATATGCTGAATCAAGAGCAAAGAAGGTGGGAGAGGGCAGTCTGCGTTTATGCTGTCTGTAGATAACATGGGGAAAATGCTGTCTATGTTTTGAAAAAGAAGGAAAAGTCAAGTCCTATTTATGTAGGAGTCTGTGTTTATAAATTTTTCCTCAATTTCAATCATAACTATAAGGTGTTGTTTTTTAAAAAATCACCTCATTGTGTGTTTTAAGTGCCTTTTTATATTATACTAAGTGTGAACTTCTAGACATTTTCAAAAGTTATACAGACTAAGCGCATTGTATTTTTATAACCTCATTCAAAAGACTAAGAAATGTCATACTGAGGTTTGTTTACCATTTCTTAAGCTTCAAACAATAAAGACATTTTACCTTTAAAAAAGTTCCTTTCTTTTTAGATGGTTAAAACCTTGAAATACTAAACTTCTTACCCAGCTCAGCCACCTTTCATTATGCGTCACAATGTCCTGGAGCATTTATCGAAGGTGCCCGGGCCCTGTCCCGTTTGTAGGGTCACCGGGTGGGGGAGGGGCTTGATCTGCAGCTCTGAGAAGCTCCCAGATGATGCAGATGCTTGCTGGCCTGAGGCCCACCCTCCAGAAACCCATGACGGAGCTATAACCACTTCTCACAACATGGTGTTGCCACATCTTTGCAGGCATCACACACCTTTATAAGCGATCTAAAAACAGTGGTGATAGAAACTAAAATGCCTTGAAACTTTCAAGAGTCATTTTATAGTCCCTCCCCCCTCTTTTTTTATGCTTCTGCGGATTCTCTCTGGTCTTTCTCTGATTTCCAGCCTCCTCTCCGTCCTAACCCGCATAGTCAACTGCCTGGCCAACATCTGCACGGGGAAGACTGGTAGGGGCTCTGAATACGTCAGAAACTGAGCTCTGCTGCACCCGCCCGCCGCCCCCCCGCTCCTCCCCTAGCTCTCCGTCTGGGCGAGGGCAGCTCTGCAGCAGGTGCTCAGGCCGAACACCTCGGAGCGGCGCTTGCCTCCTTTCGCTCACACCTCACCTTCCATTCCTTCAGCAGATCACTACCTCTGTCACCTGCCAGGGCCTGAGCCACCATTGTCTCTTACGATGACATTTGCGTCCCTGCTGGCCTGCCTGCTGTCCTTGCGTCATAGGCCAGAGTGCTCACTGAAAAGCGAGTTTACGTGTGTGGCTCTGCTCGAAACCTTCCAGGGCTTTCCAGGGCTTCCCATCGCACTCAGCAGCGTAAAACCTCAAGCCTTGACAGTAGTAAAGAGACCCCTACCCCCTCGTCGTGCACCTCCTCTCCCACCCTGCCTTGGGTCACCCTCGCTGACTGCCCCCTGGCCTTAGTGGCCTCTTTGCCCTCCTTTGAAGAAGCAAAATAGCTCCTGCCTGAGGGCTTTTGTACTTGCCGTTCCCTCCGCCTGGAACTCCCTGTCTTCAGCCCTCATAACATTCCAGTCCTGCTCACAGGTTGCCTTTTTAAAGACATTTTTTTAAAAGATTGTATTCTTGGGGCACCTGGGTGGCTCAGTTGGTTAAGCATCTGCTTCAGCTCAGGTCCTGATCCCCGGGTCCTGGGATAGAGCCCCACCTTGGGCTCCCTGCTAGTGGGGAGTCTGCTTCTCCCTCTCCCTCTGCTCTTCCCCCTGCTTGTGCTCTCACTCTTTCTCTCTCTCTCAAATAAATAAAATTAAAAAAAAATTTATCTTCAAGCAATCTCCACACCCAACATGGGGCTCGAACCCACGACCCCACAGACTGAGCCAGCCAGGCACCCCTACAGGTGCCCGCCCTGACCCCCCAGGATGAAATCATTCCCGCGCACTCATTCCCTGCATGGCTGTGGTCCAACGTAGATGGCAGTACAGTTGCAAGTCTGCCCCTTCCGCTGTGGCTCTCCCTTCTCAAAAAGCAAGCGCTGTCATCTTTAGATTTCCCCACCAAGTACATGGCCTCATTCACAGAAACTCAGCAGATACTTGTGGAGTAAATGAGAATTTTCCTGTTTTCGAGTGTTTTAAAAACATTTGATTTCAATCCACTTCCAGCCAAAAGCAGTTAAAACCAGGCTGAATGGACTGGAAGAAATAGCAGAGGTAAAAATTCAGATGCCCGATGTTGGGGCCTGAGTGGGCATCGCTCTGACTTGCTCTTTGTTGTATAGCTCACTAGTTACGTGCACAGCCTTTTTTTTTTTTTTTTAAGATTTTATGTATTTGAGAGAGAAAGGGAGAGAACACTAGTAGGGGTGGAGAGGCAGGGTGTCAGAGAGAGAGGCAGAAGCAGACTCCCTGCCGAGTAGGGAGCCTGACTCGGGCTTGATCCCAGGACCCTAAGATCATGACCTGAGCGAAGGCAGGAGCTTAACCGCCTGAGCCCCCCAGGTGCCCCACATGCATAGTCTTTGAAGCCAGAAAGCCCCGGCTGTACATTCTGGCTTTGCTTTTCTCTAGCAGTGTGACCTTTAGGAAAGGGACTCACGAAGCTTAGTTTTCTTTACCTATAAAAGGTGAAAATAATAATTGAATTATGTTTGTGAAATGATTAGCACAGTAGCTGTCACAGAGTTAAGAGCTCAATAAATGGTAGATATTATTGCTATTTATTAATCATTTTGTTTTCCTGGACTGCATTTCCAAATAATATGATTTCAACTTACGTAACTGTGGGAAGGATACAGGTATTAAGTGCTTATGAATGAAAGCTTGATATTTAATCCAAAATGAATGTTTTTATTATTAAAAGTACAACAAAAAGAAAAAGTAAAAGAAATTAGCCTTCCATACACAGAAAACCTCAAGCTTCAGGCCAAAATTAGCCTCTGAGCAACTTCGGAGGAATTCAACCTGAGCATACAAATGCCATAATTATCCTAAATAGAGGCAGGGCAGAAAGGAGAAGTGGGAGAAAGGCCTGGAATGGGAACAAAGTAAATGCGAGTGAGACAAACACCTGGAACTCATACTATCCCTGGCCTTTGACATTTAGAGAACGAGTATTATTTGCTTTCTGCCTTTTCTTTAAAGACAAAGCCATCGAGAGCCTCGCTTACCATTTCATTCACACGAGGAACAAACTTGGTCTTTTGTTCCCAAGATAAATTCTGGGCATCTAAGAGGATTGAAAGATAAGCCCTCTATCCCTGGATAGAAATATTTGGCTGCTGAGAGAAAGAAATGATTCCAGTATTTGGAAGTTATTGACAAATAATTGTGTTCAACTCATGAGCCGGTTCAATGATATGTATGGATGGCTCTATAATAGATATTTAAGGGAATTATATCTTCAATACACTGTATGCTTCCTGTCCACTATGGCTCGTACAATGTTTTTGCCTTAGCAGGTCACGAGGTTTCAGACTTCAGGCACCAGAGGGTTTATGAATGTACACGGAATCTAGAAACACAGTGTAATTGCCAGGTCGTCCTCTATAAGCCCCAGCGGGGACTCTCGGTCAGGTAACACAATGGCAGCTTGGGCTTATGGGAAAATAGGTCAGTGGCTTGCCCAGAGACAGAGGTTAATGCGGGTGGAGAGGCTGTGCACAACTACTTTTTTTCTTTGCAAAGTACAAACGTTGCCTTTTCTTTTGGGCCAAATCTCAAACATGTTCCTAATAAAAGTAAAGGCTCTGCTTTGAGATTCTTCTCCTAATAAAGTAGATTTCAAAACAAAAGCAGTAGGAGGACGGAGCTCACTCATCTAAAATTTCTAAATTTATAAAGCAAAAAGTTTATAAGGAAAACATTGGCAGAGATTCAACATAAATAATTGGGAATATCAACAGCTCAGAAGTAGAATTTTATTAATCCAGGATATAATATTACACATAAGTAATAAGGCACACTTAACATATGTACAAAGAACTACATGGAAATAGAAGTAAATTTTCTTTTTTGTCCAAGTGTATTTTTAAACAAAATTTGACCATGATATAAAGGAAGTTACAACACTATATATATCCAGAGAGCAAATCATAAAATTAGAAATAACCAAATAAAATGCTCAATGATACAGAAAACAAGAAAAAGAAAACTTAAACTCCCATACTATGTGGGCCAGTGAAGAAACCCCAAAATGTAGTGAGGAGTATTTTTAAATGCAAATAGAAATGCAACCTGTCAAATCCGATGGGTACCACCGAAAGTATGGGCCAAGGATCTTCCTAACAAGGTAAGAAGTGATCATAACAAAGTGAAAGGAAAATATACAAAGTTCACATAAAAATGTGAAAAATAGTTGGCTTTTTGAAAATTTTAAAGTTAATCATTAACCAAAAGGAGAAGAAAACTTGTTTTAGTTCAAAAGTAATTAATGAAAACGCGGCTAACTTTCGGGTTACCATGAACCTTTTTAAAGTAAATGACAGCCACTAATTGGAGTGGAAAAATTGGAGAAACAAATGTAATAGAAATGTGATTTATGGAATCGTTTCTTTCAGGATTTTTTCACGGCTCTTAAGTAGCAGCGTGTGTATACTTTTTATCTAGCCTTGTGTTGACAGGAGGTGGGTAAGGTCAGGTTGGCATTAGTGTAGCTCCTTTGACACAAATCCTTTTCTTGACTGTCCTACTGCAATCCTTCTACGGACTCCGGTTCGGCATGAAAAGTGTGGCTGGGACAAACTTGCAGAGCAGCACATTGGCCTTCTGTGAGCAGGAAGAGTATTTTTAAGAGTATTTCTCTTTCGTCACATTCTTTGTACAAACGTATCATTAAGAATATTAATCATCTGCCTCGTTCTAACCTCCGTTCCTTTCAGTGACTCAAAACAGTGACCTGGCAGGATGAGAATGGCACTTACTGATTTTATAAATATCTATCACAATGATTCTGTGTTAACAAAAGGCTACCTATAAAACCTTTGAAAAATACAAAGGGGAAAAAAAAAGCAGCACGTCATCACTTTGGGATGAGACACCTCTGTGTTTGCACAGGATCTTTCCGTGGCTGGGAGAAAGGACAGAGTGAAACCCGACGGGCAGGGGCTGTGGCGCTCTCCGCTGGGTAAGAGGGAGGAGGTCCAAGACCGGGGTAAAGGGCTTCTTGCTCAGTCGACTCCAGGATACCTTTGCATCTCATAATTCTAATGAAACACTATTGCCACCTCAGGTTGTTTCCTCTGCTTAATCCCCAAAGGAAATCCCTTTGCTTTTCAGAGATAAAAAGTTAGTAGAACAAAGAGAAAGTCAGGGGAAGCGCCTGGGCCCTTTGCTATAGAATTTCACTGAAGCCTTTCCAAGGCCCAAGGATAGACCCCGAGGGCTATACTGTTTATTCCTACACCTGGATTGAATATCAAGGTCTGTGAGAAGATGAATCATTTAGAAACCTGATGTTCTTGTAGGGGGCTGTTGCCTTTTTAGAACTCATTTAATAACAACTGTGTCAAAGTCAAAAATCACATAAAAAGTTCAAAGTTGTTAAATCCTCTTTCTGCACTGCTTTCAGTGAGTGAGAGTCCGAACTGCCAAGCGCAGGGGCTCCCTGTCACTGTGATGTTGATCATTTTTTCTCTGAAAAGGAGAGATTAAAGACCCAGCATTAGGGGCATTGAAGAGGACAGACTGCTTAAGGTGGCAGTTTTTACTCCGGGGAACACCTGTCTAGACATTCATCATTTTCCTTTCCAATGTCTCCATAAACCGCGTTGAGTCAGGCGAAAGACGCAGGATGGGATTTTGGACCAGGCGGGATCATGAAAGATACATATAAAAGGAGTCGTGGCCAAGGAGGATCCTGACTCGTTTGCAATACAGAGCACTTGTGAGCTCAGGGGATTGGGGAAGAAGCAGTGCGAAGTCCTTATCCTGCGGACGCAAGGAACCAGAGGCAATAAAATCCTACACTGTATCTATTCACCATTAATATAAGCATTTGATGTCCTAGACTTATGGTAATAATGCAGTGGCTGTAGAGCCAAAATGTCTTAGAAGCGGCTCCTCAGAACGCCCGTGTGTGTGTGTCCTTGTTCCCGGCGTCGATCAAGGGCGCCACGGGCGTAGCGGGAGTTGCCAATCAGCGCTGGGTGCCTCTGCGGTATTTCGAACTAGGTACCGATATTTAAAAATGAAACAATTTCATTGAAAATCCAGGTTTCTGGGTTCTGTTCAAAAACGGGAAGATCTGGGACTCTGCGATGGTCATTTATTCCGATCCTATGTTCTGTTCTGACATACGGGGCGTCCGGTGGCACGTGGCAGCAACTTCCCGTCCACCTGTCCGCGTGTCTTTGGGGCCGGTCCCGGCTCTGTCCAATCGGTGTCTGAACAGTGTGGCTTGTGTGTCTCCAAGCACAGCTCTCAAGATCCCGTGGCCTCGGAAGTGGGAGAACTGAGGAAACAGCTCTTTATCTTGAGGAAACGGACACGCAGGAGCAATGCGCGCCAGGACGCGGCCCCGGCCAGCCCTCTTTCCGCTGTTCCCTGTCGCCTCCTTTGCTTTGTGTTTTAGTTCAAGACAGTGAATATATTTCAAAAACCATCAATCTTTAAAATAATCGTATGTTAAGTGCAAAAAAAAAAAGGAAACTCATTCTCCATGTACCATAGGATTAGAACAGTAGTACATAGCGCATTGAGAGAAGACTTTGGGTGGGGGTCTTAGGAAATGTTTTTCTTCTATTTTCCAGACTTTCTTTAATAATGACGTATTAACTTCAGTAATAAAATAAAACTCTCTTTTTAAGCATTCTCAGTGCACTGAAGCAGATGCCTGGTCATGACGATCCCACTTCCCTTTGCCAGAAACTTCCTTGCTTCCCTTATAGCTCAGAGTGGCCCAAGTGCCTTTACCCTGACTAATGACATGGGAGGGGACGTCTTCCGGCGGCTCAAGATTTTCAGGACTTGCAGTCTTCAATAGAGTTATGTGAAAATGTCAAGCCAGATTCTGGAGGAAGAATTACACATTCTAATCTTGAGTACTGGGTGGGGAGTGGGGTGGAGGGGGACAGACCCTGAACCCAGTTTCAGATACCCCAGTAAAGAATGTCCTATAGTTTACGTAATTATTAGGTTTTCTATTACTTGCAGCCGAAAAAGTGGATACGCACAAGAACATTTGCATTTTCTTTGAGATAATCAATTTAAACACATGATCTGGAGTTGAGGGGTTTTTTTTTAACTTCCTTTCCCAAAACTATCTAAGTAAATCGAAATGAGAGCCAATACTCGATAACCTCCTCCTGTGAAAAGGAGTAGTGAGGAGATGAATAGAAGGCTCCACACCATATTCCCTTTACGAGCGTGCAGATAATCATCCATTTTAATTCTGTTCACAGGTTTGGTTCTGACGAGCCTCGGGTTTCATGGGGCTGGTCAAGTAGGGAAATGTTTCCACTGATCATTCCAGAGATGGAAAGAAGATGCACACTTGACTTCATACAAGCATTCTGCTTATGCTGGAGCCACACGGGGTGCGCTTAGGGCGGGCTGCCTTTCAGTCTGCTTCATTTGCGATGCCGGCTATGGCAGGAGAGGAGGGGGGACCGAGAAATTCAGAGAGAGGCGGAGCAGTGCAAGAGATTGGACGCCATTCCATAATGGTGGCTTAAATGTTCGGAGATCTTTACCTTGGAGAAGAGAAGACTTGGAAGATGTGAGAACTCTTAGTTAAATTCTGTGGGTTCAAGGCTTAGAGATTCATTTGGTTTATTTTAGGTTATGCAGAAATTTTCAGAAGACTCTCTGTGAAAATACAGAGGGCAAGAATCTCAATTACAGTGCCGAGCAGCATGACAAACCCAGGAGGAATCACAGTCAGGTTTGTCGGAAAAGAGAGAAATTTGTGGTCTGGCTGGGCCTGCCTGAGCCTAGAACTTCAACCTAGTGCAGGATCTGAACCGTATGGCTGGAGTCCAGTTACAGGTAACCTGTCGTACCATACCCCCTGCAGCAGAACTCTGGTTCTGGGCCTTCATCACTAACAGGACTTGGCGATTTTTGTTTTGTCTCTGCTTTGCTGACGTTATCATCTGACTGACCTCTCCCCATTTTTCTAGTCCAAATGCTTGAGAGAAATAATTTCATTGATGAATTAAATCATCACCCTCCCCAGCAAGACAAACACTGGTGAGGGGCTTCCCACAGGCCAAGGATCAGCCCCTAGGTAGACCAGAATGGCGCTGCCACATAGAACATGGCCATTTAGGTACCAGGAAGCAGATTGCTTCCCTCAGCTGGGCATGGTGGACAGGGCAGGCCCGCCTGCTCCAGCAGAAGCTTCCTTTATAGGAGATGGCAGGCTCTGGGTGTAAGCTGCTACAGACAACCTGGGCATTTAAAAATTTCTTTCAGAAGGTAGAAGGAGGTAGAAACTACAGAAAGGTAGACTTTAACCAGAGCTAAGAAATACTTTCAATTAGTACTATCTGAAAGCAAAATGGACTTCCTTGAGAACGAGCTCCTTCCTGGAGATGTTTCAGAGAAAGCTGGATGACCGCTTGGCGGGGAATTAGTAGCTCAGAACAGAGCATAGCGCCTCGAGGATCTAACCCTGAGACTCTCGGATCCTGTGGTTTACCTCGGCGGAACTGGTGAACGCAGAAGCAGTTCTGGGACTGGGGGGGGGGGGGTCTCACAAATCGGAGGTGGCCTTGAAGAATTGTGAGCCTCAAGAGACTCTCAGAATGTAAGGCTCTGACTCTTCTCTGAGGCAGATATTTGACAAACTGGAGGCTGCACAGGGTCACTTGTCCCAAGAGACCCGAAAAACTGGTTGAAGAGAGGAGCCAGCCCTTGATGGTGAGGAGAAAGCCTGGGATTCTCAGCTCTTACCCCTATTTTGAATTGAGGTGTCGAGGATCTCACATTAAAGGGGGGGGGGGACATACCTTACCACATCGTCATTCATCAAATGAATTAGGCAGTGACCTAATTATAAAGGGGCTGATGATTTCAAGAAGGGCAACAGGAGAGCGGCTGTCAGAGTAACTTGTTACATTAATTTTCAGTGACTTCTTGGGTCTCTTCTTCTGGGGCGGTGTTCTGGGGGAAGGAAGGGGAGAGAGAACACCTAACTGAACATCTGCTGTGGGTCAGGCACCGGCACTTTCTCGTCTCTCATCTCTCGGTGACGAAGGAGGGATGACTCAGCCGAGCTTCCCAAACTGTGCTCCTCAAAACACTCACGTGTTCCATGAAAACAAAACCAAAAACCCATCTGGGCCTTGGATTAAAGAAGTCTGTATCATGCTGCCTACCGTAGCTCCTTCCTGGACAGTTACTTAGTTATTTATTTTGAGTAGGGTTTTTTTGTTTTTCTTTCTTTCTTTTTTTTTTTTAAGTATAGGTGACAAACTTCCAGGACATTTACAATATGCATTCGTTTATAAATGTTTTACAAATGGCTGCATTTTGTGGACTTTGACACTTTGCTGACATTTTTGGCCACGGACGTCTTTCCCTCCCATTTACCACTGATCCCATGACATCCGGTGANNTTTCTCCTGGTTTACTTCTTCCCCAAGGCTGTGTGAACCGTTCAGGAGGCTGAAGGGAACCACCTAAAGGAAGTTTGGGCCTCAGGACGTGTGTTGCTCTCACAGCTCTGCCTTCTAGCCTGTGTCTGTTTTTCCACAGGGTGACTTACTCATGCGACTCAGGCGATTTCAAGATACCGTGAGTGGCGCCTGGTCCCACGCTCCTCCCTTCACAGCCAGGCCAAGGACGGATTGTACTCGCCCTGCTCAGATGACCCCGGACCCTTCACCAGATCTAGCCAGATCAGCAGGGCTCCCCCGTGTGGCTGGGCGGGTCCCGCTCATACCTGGGCCCACACTAAGGGGGGGTGGATAGGAGGGATGTTCCGTGGGGGGTATCAGAATGTTCTCCACAAAGTGGCGTTTCAACAGCAGAGAGCTGAGGGCGTTGTGCCCGGCTCAGGGAAACCTCTCCTTACCCCGAGCCTCCCCGATGCTCAGCAGATTATCAGGCCGCCCTCTAGCCCCGGCCAGGCTGTCCCCGGGGTGAGGAGGAAGGGGCGGCTCCACAGGCTGCAGTGTGGAGGCCGGTGGCGGAGACACGGGTGCACCCCGGGGCTGCTCCCCGAGGGAAGGGTCAGCATACCAGTGTACGGACGTGCCTTGTGCATTTTCTGGCCTTTTTTGATTCCTGTGTTTTCCCACAACTGAATTTTTCTTTCTCTTTGGCGCCACCCAGATTTCCCCAAGGCCTGGCCCCTAGGAGCACAACTTTTCAGGACACTTCTGAAAAGACTACAGAACGCAGAACTGACAAGACTTGTGTAAAGGGTGAGCTGCCATGCTGGCTGTGAGCCACCATCCCCTCTGGCGCTTCCAGAAGTACCCCCATGTCCTGATTCAGCAGGTCTGCCGGGTCCCAGGCAGATTATATACATAGACAAGATAGATACAAAGAGATAGATAGGTGCTGTCTATGTCTTATGTAGAATAACATAGATATGGATATTTGCCATTTGTTTTATGGTGATTGTAAACATTCTCATTTTAAGAGTAATGGTAAGTAACCTACTGAGTCTTGCTGTACAATACTCTTTAATGTTTCTCTTTTTTTAATTTTTATTTTGAAATAATTTCAAAAGTTGAAAGAATAATATGAAGCCATATACATTTTTTTTTAAGATTTTACTTTTGAGGAATCTCTACACCCAACGTGGGGCTCGAACTTACAACCCTAAGATCAAGAGTCGCATGCTCCACCGACGGAGCCCGCCAGGCGCCCCAAAGCCATATACTTTTCATCCAGGTTTCCAAAGTGCTAACATTTTGCCACTTTTGCTTTATTGTCGTCTATGTATCCATCATTCTTTCTATATCTATCAGCTATCTATCCATCCATCTTCTATCCATCTATCATCATCATCTTTCTCTCCCCATCTATCTATTTTTCTGAAATAATTAAAAGTTGCAGACACGATGCCTCAGTCCCACTAGAAATGTCAGTGTGTGTTTACGAGAAGACAAGGACATTTCCTCCATAACCACAGCTCAGCCATCAAAAGAAGGAAGCTGACATACAGTTCTGCCATGCAATCCACCTACCCCATTCCCATTTCTCCTGTTGTTCCGGTAAGTACAGAAAAAAAATTTTTTTTTTGAAGATTTCACACCATTTTTTTTTTTTTTTTAGACTCTCCCTCAGTTTGGGTTCATATGATGGGTTTCTTTATGATCGTGTGTACATTTTGCCAGGAATATCCTGGAAGTGGTGTTGTTCCTCTGTGTGTCAACCCAAAAGACAGATAATGTCACATCTGTCCCGCTATTGACAATGCTCGTTTTGGTCTCTGGTCAGAATTAGGCAGGTTAAAAGTAATAAACAAGGCAATAAACGAAGTTAAATGCCACCATTCCAGGTATGAGAGCTGCCTTTGCCCCAGTCCTGCACGAGAAGATGAAAAAAGAATACAGGCTGAAAAGGAAAGTGTAAGAAAGTGTCCTACTGAGGACAAACCAGATTTTCCTGTTTAATAATTTCCTTGATTGTGAATGAGAAGAAAAATATAGTTTTCCTTTTTCTCCCTGCTAACAAAAAAGGGTGTGTTATAGTTGACACATTCAGGAAGTATCAAGTTTGCTATTAAACAGATTATAAAACATGTTTTTGCCATATCAAACCATGAGATCATTCTAGGTCATGTTTTTATTGCTTACTCAGTCATCCATTTGCATGAATCAATTTTAACCTCTAAATTTATCCAGGATAATCCAAACATTAATAGTGCAGAAGTTACAAATGGATCAGAGAAACGCCAACTTGGGGCTGGAAATTTGAATTCTGGAGCAGCTGTTTCAAAGGGAAGTGGCACATTGTGGAAACAGAGCAGATGGCCTTCTGGAATCCCCTGTGGGGGCGGGGGGGGGGGGGGGGGGCCCAGAGTCCCTGTCGAGCAGGAGTCCGGGGAGCCATCTGGTTAAAATGGGGTGGCAGAGGGTTGTCTTAAAGCTAGGTCATAGGCAGCACACTTTTAAAACTTGCAGTATGTACAACAGGTCCAAAAAGTAGTAAAATTCTCTAAACACGCTGTTATGTCTGCCTTATATACTATTGAGAAAATGGTTATTATATATATTAAATGATTGTTTTTATTTGTAGCAAATGGGCCAAATCAATCTGATCAACAGAGATTATGAGGTCTTCCTGGTAAATTGCAGTTCCTTCAGACTGGCCAGTCGGCATTATTTGAGCCCCATCAGTTCGTGTGTCATGATCCAAGCAAGTCCCAGAACAAATAGGTCAAACAGACGCACACGGGGGCACCTGGTGGGCTCAGTCGGTAGAGCAGGCGACTCTTGATCTCAGAGTCGGGAGTTTAAGCCCCATGTTGGGCATAGAGTTTACTTAAAACACAAAAAGCAAAGCCAACAGATGCACGCATTTTAGCTAGCAGGCGGGCGGGCAGGCAGGAGCGCACATGGCCTTGGACAGCTCCCTAGCTGTGGCTCTGCAGGTCACCCAGCATCTTACCAGAAAAGCCTCTTACTGGGGTCCACTGACGGAGACAGGGACATCTGTAGGAGGAGCAGATCGGCAGGAAGACTGGGGATTCAGTTTTGAACACGTTAGATTTGCAATGTCAAGAGGCAGTGGGATTTGGAGTTCAGGGGTCAGACAGGAGAAGGAGCCTGGGATTGGAGTTACATTTGTCTGTAAGGCCACGAGACTGGAGATCCCCAGAGGACTGAGATTAAACAGCGAAGAGGTATCCAAACCCTGCCTCCTGGGAGGCCGGTTCTTCTGCAAGAGAAGGGAGGGCAGGCTTACGGCCATATTGCAAGGTGGGTGGAATCAGTGGTGAGGGCAGTGGAAATGGTCTGGGTGCATCTATTTCTCACTGGTCCCAGTTAGTGGCAACTCCAACTGGGCCAGAAACCTTGGAGCCTACCTACATCTCTCTTTATCTCTCATACTACCTGTCCAAACCTGCAGCTATTCCCGTCAGGCACACTGTCCGAATAATTCTAGTTCGGCACCATGGTCACCATCCCACTGCTCTGAGCCCCAGAATGTCTTGCTGGATGATTGAAGCAGCCTCACAGCTGGTCCTCTTGTTTCTGCCCTTGATCCCCTGCGCCACCAGAGTGACACCACTGAAGAATGTGCCAGATTCTGGAAGGCTTCTGCTCAAAATCAGACAATGGCTTTCCAGAGCAGAGTAGAACAGACTTCTTGAAAAGACCTTTGAAATCTCACATAATCAGTCCCCTGCCTCTCTCACCTCAGGTCCTGTTCCTCCCCCTGCCTTCCTTGCTCGCCTCCCACTAGGGCCTTTGCAATGCTGTTCCTTCTGCATGAAAAGTATTCTCCACGGACACTGAAAGCCTTCCTCTCTCACTTCCTTTCAGTCTTTACTTCTCCACCTTTCTCTGAGGCCTTTCTTGACACTCATAAGTCACCCCCTCCCCGGTACCCCGAAAGGCTTCTCTACTTTATTTTTCTCCATATCACTACATATTTTATGCATCTCCTTTGTTGCCTAGAGCCCCCTCCCCCCCGCCACTAGAATCTAAGTGCCACGAGATTGGCCACTGTGTCTCCTGTACCTGGAACAACATCCAGCCTGTGGCATGTGTTCAATAAATGTTTGTTGACCAAATACATTTTTCAAAAAGAAAATAGAAAAGTAAAATCAGAGAATTGGGGGGGGGAGGGGCACCCATAAATTAAAAATGGTGTATTATTCAGCCACGAGAAGGAAGGAAGTCCTGCCATTTTTTACAACAGGGATAGATCTTAAGGGCATTATGCTAAGTGAAGTAAGTCAGACAGAGAAAAACAGATACTGTATGAGATCATTTATAAGTGGAATCTAAAAATGCTGATGGGGGCACCTGGGTGGCTCAGTTGGTTAAGCATCTGCCTTTGGCTCATGTCATGATCTCCAGGTCCTGGAATCGAGTCCAGCATGGGGCTCCCTGCTCAGCAGGGAGTCTGCTTCTCCCTCTGCCTGTGTAGCTCCCTCCGCTCATGCTCTCTCTCTCTCAAATAAATAAAATCTTTAAAAATAATAATAATTAAAAAATAAAAATGCTTATAGAAGAGAGAGTAGAGGGTAGTTATCAGAGGCTAGTGGGTGGAGGACATGGGGAGACGTTAGTCAAAGTGTTTAAGTTTGCAGTTGTAAGTTCTGGAGATCTGAGCTACAGCATGGTGATTATAGCCAATAAAACTGTGGTATATACTTGAAAGTTGCTCAAAGAATAGATCTTGAATGTTCTCACTCCCCAAAAGAAATGGTAATTATGTAACATGACGATGTTAGCTCAAGTTCTAGTGGTAATCCCTTTGCAATATATATATCTATAATTATATATATGTATAATTTTCCAAATCAACCTGTTGTACACCTTAAATTCATACAATGCCTTAGATCAAGTATATCCAATAAAGCTGGGGAAAAAATCACCCATAACCACACTCTCCAGAGAGCCATCATTTAAATGCATATAAACTCACCATTCTTTTTCCTGTAGTCATATGCATTTTTGGTGGGGTCACTGTAGACATACTTTTAAAACGTGCTTTAAAATTATTTGTGTGCATATAATTTAGATTTTAAACACGTAGCCCCAGAGCCTTTAAGAAATACCCATCTTGCTGGGAGTTTATGAGGGTGCATTTTGACATCTTCTCCAAAGCTTGATCTTATCAGGTTTGTTGTATATATAATCCAACCACTATAATAAGTTTGAATCTGATCTTGAAATCTTCCTTAGCTGACGACGTTCAGTGGCTTCCTGGATTCTTGTCACCTTAATCCCTTGTCATGATACACGCACTTCCTTCGTCCCTGATAATTACAGGGATCTAAGGGGATGAAAATTGAACAGCTTTTCTAGAGAAAATTTTCCTAATTTGAGAATCTAGCTTGCTAAAAACTAAAAGAGCCTAAGAGTTTGAAGTTGGATGCATGGATTCGGATGCGGGAATCAGCCAAATACGGACACAAGCTAGGATTTCCTGGGAATATTTTGGCAGCCGTCATAAACCACAGCTGTGTGGTCAACTGTGCATTGCAGGACTCCAGAAGGTGCCAGTTACATGACTACACTGAGAGGTCGCCCCCTGGAGTCGGGCAATGTGGTACACCCCCCCCCCCCCAATCTGGCTGGATTACACTTAATTTCATTTTAGGAATCTTTTCTAAGATGTTTTCTTTCTCTGGCTCTGCCCTCCCCCTGCCCCCCCATTCATCTATTCAGCATTTGTCTAAGGAAAGCAGACTTTCTATTGTGATAGCTAATTTTAAAAAATTATCCTTTTAGAGCCTCTCCTTGGTGGGCAGATAAGGGGACGCACGCTACGCGGTCCAGTAAAGTGACCAGACACGTCTGTCAAATGAGTCAGCTAACGGAGCTGTGGGAGGAGTTGGGAGGAGAGCAAAGAGCTGAACTCCGACACCCGTCATCTCTGGCGGGTCAGCGTCTGGTATGTTCCATGTGTCCCGTCTCTCTTTGGGGCCCCAAGGCCTCGCCTGCTCCACTTATGCACTCCATCCTTCAGCCCCTAACTCTGGCCCTGTGATGGCTGTGATGGGTCTTCTATGTTTGAATCTCATTTTTTCCCCCTTGCTGTAAGAACTTTCCAGTTTTTTAGACCTGAGAATCCTTTTCTACCAATTTAGAACTTCGACAAGCCCTTACACAAAATGTTAGCAAACAAAACAGGTCAAGGCTGAGCTACTCTGGCTGAAAATGTCCTACCTCTGCCCTGATGGGGCTCGTTTTGAATCTGTGGGTCTCAAGGAAGCGGGATCTGAAAGCCTTGTACCTCTGCTGGAACTCCCATAAAGGCCCCCCCCTTTCCTCCCACCCCCCCTTGGGCTCTGTTAGATTCCCCTGAAGGCTAGAGTGAGGCTCTCACGCAAGGTGCAAAATTTTAAAGGGGAGGCACCAGAAAAACTCAGTCATCAACATAGAAAATATTTTAATGTAATATTTTAAACAACCGAAATGAATGCAAAAAATCCGAAGGAAGCAAAATGTTAACATGTTAAATAGAGAGGAGCAGCAGGGTGACTTGCTGAGCCGTGCTGGAGTCTGAACCAAAGGGAAAAGTGGTCATAATGATACTGTCTTTAGTAGGAAAATATTTATCTCGGTTACTGACGCTTTGGCGTCCCTTTAATTTTGAGCCCAGCTGAGTACCTCACTCTTCTCGCCTGGCTCTCCTAGTACCCTTTACATCCATCGCTCCATGGTTGTCTAACTGGCCGTTTCTCTTGTTCCTCATCCCCTCTTGGACTGTATGTCCCCGAGGAGAAGGATCGTGTCATGCTCGGCTGTATCCCCAACATATTAAGCACATAGTAGACATTTAATCAACCTTTCTTGAATAAAATGAATCGAGCCAGAAACTATTGGCCATGGGTTTTTTCACTGGTTCAACCTCCCACTGGCCTATGATCTTGGGCAAAACATAACTTCTCTGGCTTCAGCGTACTCGTCTGTGAAATGAAAGACGTGGCCCTCTCGAATGCCCTTCTGTATCTGTCTCTAGGGGTCCCCTGTCTGGAGAAGCCCACGTCTCCCCAGACGGTCCCTGCCTGGTGCTTGTCAGCATTAATACGGCAGCTGCAAGCGTGCTGGTCTTTTGCAAAAGATCAGAGAGCAAAGCTGTGGAGCTATCCGTAAAATGCCCTTTTGGCCAGACGATTGCTTTGAATCTACAATTTGCTGGGACTGCACTTAAAGGGCCATGTAGGGGCTAATTCCTCTGGTAATGCTCTCCTGGCTGGGAAACACATGCATCGCCCTCTGAATAAATCAACATATGGTAAGAAATACTTTTCTCCTTCTGGTTCCCTTCCTGTTGGCCTGTTGCCTTTAAATGTGGGGAAAGGTGATAAAAGTATAGAAAAGCACTTAATGCCTTGCCAGTGATGCGGGGTCATTGAGTGCAACAGTCAAGAAAGAATTCTTGAGACTTTTTCAGTGCAAAATGGTTCTTTTATTATAGCACGGGGACAGGACCCGTGGGCAGAAAGAGCTGTGCTGTGATTGTGAGGAGTGACTGATTATATATTGGGGGGGGTGTGGAGATAAGGGAAGTCTCTAAAGGGATTCCCCTATGTTCAAGAAGACTTACGGGATCCTGGGGGTCTGGCTCTTGTCGAGCTAAGGTTGCTTTTAGTCTCTAGTAAAGCAGTGAGTTTTCAGACCCTTCCAAGAGTGAAAACATGAGCAAACAGGTGTCCTGAATCTGTTACGTAATCAACTGCAAGTCGGTAAGAACGGTGGGAGTCAGGAAGGTAGGAGAAAAGGAAGAAGCGAATCACCTTCGGTGGCCTACTGTGGGAGGACCTCGAAAATCTTACCTCGTGTCGTCTTTATAATAATCTCGCTGAGTTAGGGGTTAGCATCTCTAAAAGTACTAATCAGGACACTGAGGCTGAGAGCAAAAGCCAATCAGGAAGCATTATTTACTTTCCCAGAGCGTTCACATACAAGTTCTAATGTGTTTGAAAGGAACGACTTGACCTGGGAACGGTGAAGTTTAACCGGGTAAGGAAATACCTTTCTCTCCCTTTCTTTGATCTTTTCTGCCTTCCGAGATGCAGGCCTTGGGTGGGCACCTGGCTTTCTTTCACCATCTCATTCGTGAAAAGTCTGCCTGTTAGAAGATCACCTGGGTTTGGAAAGTCCAGTTGGAGAACTTAAAACAGGCCATTAGTTTAATTTTCACACTAAATAGGACTTGGGCCTTGCTAGCGAGCCATCAGAAACAAGGGTTTCCAAGCATTATTTGGTCATTCCGAAAGCTCTCGTTTCAGTGGCCAGAATTCCCCACCTGGCTCCAATCTCCAGGAGTTTTCTTTCTTCTTTCCAGAGGCGAGCTAGCTCCTGGCTGTTTCCACCGGAGGAGCGCTCAGGTGGAAAGCTGCCTCCTCTGTCATTCTAAAGCCATAACCTTGAAATGACAGCTTTGGAGCTGCAAAGCCTGTAAAACTTGTTTGGTGCTTTCTCTCTCCCTCTCTCTCCATTTTTTTTTTTTTTTTTAAGAGTTTGCCCTGTTGTTATTCTCCCTCTCCTCCCTCTTCCACCCTTGACCCCAGGCAGTGGGAAAAGGTGTTAGGATTTAACCATCCATGAACAATGGCAATTTTGCAGTCTTGGAATGTGGAGGTCTTTTTACCTAGAGGTCAAATGGGAGGCCAGATGCAACGCACACAGCTCCGGCCTCCACCTCAGCCTGAGGCATCCAACCTGCCTGCCGGGAAGCGGTAGGGCTCCACAAAGCTCTCGAAGGTTTGTAAGATATTGCCCTGTGTGCCCGTGAGGTATTTCTAACTTTAAATAAAATCAAACGGATCAAAAGACAACAGTGACCACCCAACATTTGCAGTGTTCGAGGTGGCTACAATCACATCAATAGAAAGGGGGCTTTTAAGATTCTACTTTTAAAAACACGATGACTGTTTTTGTAGGATGATGATTAAAACTTCTATCCCATACTTGCTCTGTGAATTTTTAAAAATTATTATCCAATGAAATCGTGATGGAATTATTGGGGCAGAGATTTTGAATATAAAATGCAAATTATCATCACAGAGGCTAAGAATATGAAATAGCAGAAAGACGGTATTTAATGAGGACCGTGGAACTTCCGGTAAGTGGTGTGGATGGTTCCTCCCTGGAAGCAGCGCGTACTTGCTTTGAGTCAAAGGCATGCTCGTCCGCCTGGGTCTCGGAGACCTTGCGGCGGAGCGCAGGCCGCGTCTTCCCACGGCCACACGGTCTTGTTGGTGCTGGTGGACAGAGCGCGCAGGGGGTGACCGGTGAGTCAGCAGCGTCGCCCACGATGGTGGAAAACACTTTTTAGTGTTTTAGCAAACACTAGGGACAATAGCAGACCCATGGGAAAGAGGGGAAAATAAGTAGAAACTATGGTCCCTGAAAGAGCTTATAATTCAATGGCACGAAAAGAGCCCACATGCAGAGAACTTCTCATCAGCAAGTAGAAGATTCCTAATACATCCAAGCACGGGGGAGCCCACGGGCCGTCGTATCTGTGTCTGACCTGCACCACCTCTCGTACAGACCGGCGAGCCTCTCCCCACCTGCCTTTACCTGCGTAACTTCCACTTATCCCAGCTTTTCCAGGAAACCTTGTGACACCCCAGAAGATGACTGTCTGTGCTTCCGCCTATCTCCAGCATTGCCCTTAGTGCCTTTTGTTAGGCTGTCCTTTGTGTGTGGACTGTGACCTCCATGAGGGCAGTGGCCGGGGACTTATCACGGAGCCGCAGGACGGAGCCTGGTGCGGAGCGTATCAAACACTCAGCACTAAGAAGAGCGCAAGGCAACGGGCAAACAACTGCTCAGGGTTTGCAATAAGGAAGAATGACAGGGTCATCAGGGGACGCTTCTCAGAGGAGTTGAGTGTTGAGTAAAAACTTAAGGGTGTGGAACTAATTGGATTGGTAGGAAGAGGACAGAGCGGAGCATTTACGGGAAAGGTCAGTAGCTGCCTTGCGTCGCTCTCGGGGAACATCGTCCAGGGCGTTGACGAGAAGAGGGTCGATACCCGAAAGAGGAGGCTAGCTGGAGGACTTGAAAGCACTTTGCATTTGGATTTGATGGGCAGACCGTGTAATTCTTTCTGCTGTTGCAGCGGAGAGCATGAGCCACTGCCAGCCTTGCCCTGATCAGATTCTCACCAGAGAGTCTATATTCAGCTGATTTAAATCCCACTCTGCTTTCAGTTTAATGCAGCATTTCCTTCGTTTCCTGCCGGAAATCCTTATGCATATTTTAGCGGTGGCTGTGGACGGTGTCCCTGCGTTACAGTAAACCTGCCCCGGGAGAGGTCCAAGCTGATTCAAGTTTTTCCTTAAAGCTACACGTTATTTATCTGCGAGCAACCTTAATCTCACATTTACTATGACTCAAGCATCATTCCTCATGTATTCTCATGTCATGCAAGCCTTACTTGAGTCCTGCAATCACAAGGGCACCATCAGGAAGAGGAAATGAGCAGGGCTGTGAAGCAGAACACGCTGTACCTTTTTAAACATTAACCATTGTTCAGGTCTGCAGACCTGGCTGCTAAAGGAAACGATGAGAATCAGGAATTAAATGCAAAATAAGATCCTACCTGTGGAAAATTTTAGAGTTCTCAGATCTGCTTTCATGCACTAAAGTTTTATTTTATACATGTGTAATATATTTATAACATATATATAATTTATGTAAAGAAATAAAAGTATAACTAAATTGACCTCTTCCTGAAAATAGCTCTGTCTGACCCATGTCATGTCCAGAAGAGTAAAGTCATTCTGTGTGACAGCATTCAAGGTAGGATGACATCACGGCATTAGAACATTGCTATGGAAGGAGCTTCTGTTCCATGAGGAACCTTGTTTTAGGAATTAGAAGGAATTTGATCATCCTTGCTATTTGCCGCATAGCCTGGGCATACATGGGTTATCATTGATTTTAATAATTCAAGGAGCACTTTTTGGTTCTGTCTTGATTTTATTTATTTTTTCTATAAATGTGGATCATGGAAACCAGTATTTAAATGATTCTATCAGCCGTGTGATGGCTGCAATCTTCATCATTGTTGTCAATTTGTTATCGAGCGTTTCCTGCTCTGCTGGGTACCACACACATGATTTTGATGCACTGGTTCATAGAACGTGGTGCTGACTTCTGTTATTGTGCTTCTCAAGGTGAACTAAAGTGTGTTGTATAAGCATCTGTCTCCACCCTATCCTGCCTCCACTGCAGTCTCCTGAATACAGAGCCTGTATCTTCTTCATTCCAGCATCCCAGCACCCTGCACATCCGGGTTACTCAGTACATGTCTGCTACGTAAAGCAAAACAACTGAGGTAACAAGATCATAGAGTTTCCAGGATCTTAAAAAAAAATTTTTTAAATGTAGGGTTGTACTGTTTTGATACAGTGGTATTTTTAACAACAAAATCTGGAAGCAAACTATCTTCAAGCTATGGGGGAATAGTTAAATATAAGTAACAGTACAACTAGTCTGTGATACTAGTGACTTCAGAAATAAAAGATTTCTGGAGAGAAACCATGTAACCCTGAAAAACTTGTGGCAACCTCAGGTAAAGTGTCCTGGTACTCAACCGTACATGCGGTTTGCATACAGGTGGTAATATGCAACGCTGTGAAAAAAGGAATATGATTCGTAGAGATGGAAAAAATACCTGAAAAAAAATATCAGATTTCTGATAGTAGTCAAGGTTGAATAATTATGGACGCTTTTTTCTTCTTTTTCACATTTTTATTAAACTTTTATATTAAAAAATGTAAACATAGTTTTTTCATTTTTATTTTTTGTAAACAGAGTTTTAAAAGAAAAAAACAGCAACGTTATCATGGGTTGATAACGGTAATACTTACTTATTTAGCTGGTCCTCACTGCCAAAATCTTTCACCATAAACATGTATAGCTGCTTGATTAAAAAGTTTTCTGAAATAATACAGCAAGGACACTTAGCAGTAAAACCATTAAAATCCACGTTTCCCCCGCCTCCAGGGGTTCAGAAGACCCCTTTGGGTCAAGTGTATCAACATCTGTGTGGAATCCCTCAAGATCAAGTTTGGTCTAAATGACGGCTTACCTAATAGCTTCACTGTCACGTTATAACGCAGACCATGAAAAATAATATCGAGAGTCTGGTTGTTTAACTTTAATGCTGGTTACAAGGAGACAGGAGCTTTCTTCTGTCAGCTGGGTGCAAACTGTAGGGTGTAGTCGGCCATGCTGCAGAGAAGAGAAGGTCCCGGAGGAAAAATACCCTGAGACACTTAGCATGACAGAATCACATTTACGGTGAAGGAGGCCACCAGTCAGAAATATAAATGGCCTGTGTGCTGGGAGAGCTTCCCCTTCTGAGCCCCTAAAAGGGTTTCAGGTCAGAACTTTCTCCAGCCTTTGCCCCTTCAGATGGTCTCTGCATTGAGAGTTCTTTCCTCATTCACCCCGCCTGGCCACTTGCATTTTATTTTATTTTACTTTGTTGTATTGTATTGTATTAATTTATTTTAAATATATATATTGTTTTGCTTCTTTCTCCCCAGCACTCTTCACCTTCCTAGGCACTGTGCTTCTTGCTTATTTGTTCCCACAGTTCTACAGAAAACAGTGACAGCATACGCAGCAAGATGTCCTGTTGGCAGACAGTCCCTGTCTTTGTTTGAACAACCCTTTCTTGTGTGTACTTTGCGCAGCTCCTGGATTCAGTTGACCTTCATTGTCCAATAAGAGAGCTGCCCAGACAATTTTTGGTGGGATAAAATTGGCCCTTCCCACTGAGTGACAACAAAATAATAATAAATAAATGCACACCCTAAGAAAGCATTTGCTTGGTTCTGCACAAATCAGAAGACATTATTTGCACACCTCAGGAGTAATGATCAATGAATTAACAGAATTCCTGATCCTATTAGAAATGCTAATCTCGTGAGAACAGAGAGCGCCATTTGCAGAAGGGGCTGAGCTGTCCAGGCCATGCCTGTCCCCATTGTCCTGGCTGTGTGAGAAAGGAAGGGCAAGGGGAGGGCCCTCGGCACCTCCTGTATTCCAAACTTTGGGCGAGGGGCTCTCGCATGCTGCACGTGGTTAATCCTCACAGCAATCCTTCAAAGCAGTATAACGACCAGTCTTGCTCCTGATGAAAAAGCTGAAGATCAGTGAGATTGAGTAACCTGACCTGGGCCAACAGCCAGGAAGTGGCAAACTTGGATGTGGGGACTTGAACTCAGGATTTTATGAGTCCAAAGTCTGTCATATCCTCCTGGTAGCAGTTGCAGAAATTGGTTAGATAGCTAGCGGCAACATCTCAGGCTGTTAAAGACCAAAAAGCAAGGTACAGGTTGACTCTGGGAGGCTGACCCCAGTCTTCTGCTGTCACAGACTCCAGGACTCACTCCCACACTGACTGGATGGCACGTAGCGAGACGAGAAGTCACGTTATCCCTGACAGACTCCAGGAACTCATGACCTCAGAAATCAGGATTTATGGCCACTGCCCTAATTCTGACTGACTGACGTTGTGTCATTTGAGTAGTGGCTGGCCCAATGACTAGAAAGGGCTTGAGGGCCAGTGGAGCCATTCTTTATCCTTAACCAAGTGCTTCTTGTTTGGGGAATTCTACCATTATAAAATCATCCCTTAGGATTCCAAAATATCCTATTGAAAGACACAGACCCTTAAAAAGGGATCACCTGAAACTCCTTTATAAGCCAGCACCCTTGTAGGACGTACTGGATGAGGCCCATAACGCCAGGTGCTTGAGTGGAGGAGCAAAGAGAGGAGCTCTAGAAGAGAAATTTCGCCTTTACCACATGAACCCTCACTGTGCGTTCAGTACTATCTTTATGTGTCAATTTTCCTCTTGGTCAAACATCAGTAATAATGGGACCCTGGAAACAGGAGTTGAAGCCAACTGTAAGTAGAAACCTGAAATGGACTCAAATGATTGGATTTGCAGAACTATGAGCCAAACTAACTTTTAACATTTATTTTTAATAAACATTTAATTTTAGAATTATAGAAAAACCGTGAAGATAGTACAGTGAGTTCCCATATCCCCCATACCTGGTTTCCCCTACTATTAATATCTTTCACCCGCATGGCACATTTGTCACAACTGTGGAATCAAAAATGATACACCATTATTTACTAGAACCCATACTTCAGTCAGACGTCCTTAGTTTTCACCTAATGTCCTTTTCTGTTCTGGGGTCCCATCCAGGACACCACATTTCCTCAGTTGTCATGTGTCTTTAGGCTTCTCCAGACTGTAGCAGTCTCTCAGACTTTCTTTGATGACCTTGACAGTTTGAGGATTACTGGTTAGGTAATTTACAGGACGCTTTCCCCTGGGTTTATCTGATGTCTTTCTCAGGGTCTGATGAGCGTTATGGGTTTGGGGGAGGACGCCTACAGAGGGTAAAGCAGCCATTTCATCATATCAAGGGTACGTGACATATCGCTGTTGACTTAACATTGATGTCTAAAGAAAATAAATCACATGGTAAGCCAGTCTGAACCAGGACTGGACCTGCACATTTTCTAAAATGACCGAACTGATACAAAATCGAAACGAACTGATGTTTCATCAGTCCAAGTCCCTGGTGGTACGGTTTCTGCAAGCTCCTTTTGCAGACAACGTGTGGCGTGCCTAAGGAAAAACGGCTGTCTTAAATATAGAATGTAGTTAGGATGCCGCATAGGAAGAATTTTGCCGAACTGAGAGCCGAGTGAGCGCTGTCGGTGCAGAACACCTGCTGTGGACCCCGCCTGTTTAACCTCCAGGACTCCAGTCCCTAGAAGACATTAGCAATGAACCAGACTTCCACGTTTCCTGCCTCCTCTTATCAAGCGGGGTGCTGCTCCAGGGAGCCCGTGTCATTACCTTGTAGGGAAGGCGCTGGCAGACTCACTTCTCATTTGCGCTGTGTAAGAACATGATCGTCGTTTCAGTGATTTAATCCTGATGAAATTGAGCTGCCAGCCTTCAAAGTTCTCTGAGAAGCTTTCAGACTCAGGAAGGGAAGGGGCACGCCGGCAGGTTCTCTGCAATCGCTTCCCTCTTACCTTCCTAAGCATCCGGGCGAGGCTGGCATCCTTCAGAAAGCAATCGTGTCCCTGGCGGGAGTGGATTCTCCCACGAAGCAGCCCTGCGGGAGAAGGGAGCCCTGCACTGCCTGTCACTTTTACATCGTTCTACTTTATTTTTTTTAAGATTTCATTTATTTATTTGACACAGAGAGAGCACGCACACGCAGGGGGAGCCGCAAAGGGAGAGGGAGAAGTGGACTCCCCGCTGAGCAGGGAACCTGATGCGGGACTCGATCTCAGGACTCCGGGATCATGACCTGAGCCGAAGGCAGACGCTTAACTGACTGAGCCACCCAGGTGCCCCAGACATTGCTCTACTTTAAATTGCCTCCTTTGCTTCTCACGTAAATGCCTCCTGTGGGTTTTGTGTTGATGTGATGTGTATTTTCATTGATTTATTTTTCTGCCCTTTCCATTTTTCCTTTCTTGGCCAAGCCATCTTGTGTTTTTCCTCCTTCTGTGTGGGCCCCCCCATCTCCAGCCTCATGCTTTCGCTGAACACACAAGGACTGGTCCCCCCCAGGCGTGCCTTTTCTCCATGCCTTCTGCTGCCTCCTGCCGTTAGGGAGAGTGAGGAGGTGGGACAGGCGTGGGGACATGCTGGCTCAGCCTCCCTCCCTGCAGAGGGCCGAGGCAGGCCCATCTAGGGGCGGCACGCACAGTTCCACGGGCCTCCTCCCGCACCCCTTTTTATGTGTGTGTGTGTCTTTTTAAATAATCACAAGGGGTCCATTGCTGCAAATTGCATGTCAGTGTTTTCATCTCGTGCTTTCTGTGTGCTCACCATGTGGAAAACTACGTAGAACGACAGAATGACCTGAAAAGAGATCCTAGGAATCCTTGGAGGGGACTGCGGCCGTTCCAGGTAGCCCTGCCGTCCACGCAGCAGCATCCTGTAAGGACATGTGAGAAGGCGTTGGTCGGCAGGCCCACGGGTCCAGGCTTGACTGATGAGCAGGACAGATCTTAGATGTTACACGATCACCAACTGCTTTGATCTGCTCCCTTCCAGTCAGTATACCCAGCTGGATAAATAACATTAGTTTAAGTGTAGCTTCCCGGACAAATGGTTAGAATTGATAATGTCCTACGTTTTTTTTAGAAGCGTAGTTGTTTCAGATCAATGGGGCCAATCTTGTGGAAGCAACTAATACTAAGCCTTTTTGTTAGACAAAGAGCTTTTGTGTTTACAGGTTCAGATTTGGGAGGTAAAATGAGTTTTCTGGGAACTAAAAATGTTCCTTTTAGAGCTAATGGATTGTTAACATCCAGTGTGATTATTGAGCTCTTTTAAAAGAAGAAAAGGAAGACAGCCCAAACAACAAAAGTAATAAAATCTGCAATATCATCATCAGCTTATTACAAGTTAACTTTCTGCTTATGAGCTTTTCAAAGATGACTCCCCTGACAGCTTGAGAAAAATGTACTCTTATGAAACAGATAATCCTTCCTCGGGCTCGCTCTTCTCAGAACGCATCCAAGTGGGATCGGGACTCGTGCTGGAAAATGGTTCCTTTACGAGTGGTTAGAAATGTTTCTTATAACTGAATGAATGACCTCCTCATTGGATTCTTGAGTGTAAGTTTGTCAGGACACCACTTTCCACAGCATGGACTCAGCTTCCACTCTCCAAAGATATTCCTCTGTATATTTGGAGGCAAATATCGAAGACTCATTCTAGCTTTTCTTTTAGTTGGGAGAGATGACATGGAAGTAAAGTCTCATTCGGTTGGTGAAGACCTACTGTGTGACTTTAAGCAGACCCTTCCTCTACCAGGACCTCTGTTGCCTTGTGCCTAAGATAGGGAGTTGGGTGAAGGTCTGACTCTAATAGTCTGTACCCGTCATTGGAACAGTGATCGGGAAGGAGGGTCCTGCGGTCAGATAGCCCCAGTTTCAAACACGGGGGCTCCCCCCCGCCACTGCGTAGATTTGTATGGTTGAGCACACAGTTCCCCTTTGGAGCCCCAATTTCCTCATCTGTAAAACTGTTACAATAATAGTTCCTACCCGAACAGGTTGGAATAAAGACTAAATGAGAGAATTACACTTAGTATAGGCCCCGGCTTATAACAGGTGTTAGAGAAGCGTTACCGTTCGTTAGTAGAGTACATAGTATCACTATATGTGCTGCTGAAGCAAGCACAGTAGAGGCCATGTTGTCACAACAAGGGTTTATCTGTGCGTGGTTTCTATCCTACTCTCATTAAATTAATCAGTTTTTATGGGGTTGGATGAATCAGGCCAATGGGTCATGGAAGGCCAAGACTTTCTGTTATAAATTCAGAGGAAAGGTTGCTGTGATTAATATGGCATCAGTGTTCCTGCTCCTAGTGTTTGATGCAAAACAGTAACTAAGTTTGTAGTGTCCTCTCTAGATTGCTTTGTGTGACCATCCCCGCTGGGAAGGCCAACGCCCCACTGGCAATGTGGTTTTTTTCCTCAGTTGTCCTCTGAGCCAGGCACAGAAAGGTTTAAAAATAATAATCTTTGACCAATGATGGTAGCAAATTATGGGGGTATGTACTTTCTAGGAGTGTGCGCACGTCGGGGGACACGACGTGCTCTGTGTCCCAATCAAAATATCGTGGCTGGGCCCGATCAAACCCACAGTAGCGGAAGACTTTGTGCCAGATGAAAAAGATGGCGACAAGTCAGGCAGAAGAGAAGTGACTACCGTGGCATGGCCCAGACAGGGGGACAGCCCGGCGGCTGGCACACTGAAGCCAGCTGGGAACCCTGGGAAAGCCATAGGAGCCTCTGTGTCCTCATCTGTGAAATCAGGCTAATATGTACACAGCCCTCCTCAAGAGCATTCTACAAAGGCCAGGTACTTGCTAGATTCCAAATGCGCCAAACAAAGAAATACTGGAATATGTCAGTGGAAGTAAGACCTTCCCAGAAAGATTTTCTTTCTTTGAACTTACTTGCAATCAACCGTTGCCTGGTTTGATCTTTTCTGGCCTGAGGTGTTTGTCCTAATTGCTTCTTCACACATAACAACCATTTCTACCTGGAAAGTCAGGATGTCAGACTCCCCTTAACCTACTGGTGAGACCCAGGGGCGGCCCGGGGGGCCAAGCTGATCTGATATTATGTTTGTTTCCATCTCCTTGCATCTCATTAGAAGCTCCCCAGGGTTAAGCCCCTTGCCTACCTCGTTTGCCGCTGCCTGGTATAGATTATAGTGCTTGGCACTTAGTAAGGACTCAACGAATGTTGACTGAAAGAATATCCGGAGACGCTGGATGTTGGAGGGGCACCTGCAGCGAAAATAAACAAAATTTAAAAAGAAGAAATTTCAACAGATTGAGGGAGGGTTCTGGTAAATGTTTCAGGGGCCTCCTCTCCTATCTAGGCACGCCTTCCCCCTCCCTCCCTAAACTCCATGAGAAGGCTGGTTATTGCTAATTTAGGATACTTTGCAAACCAAAACCGAAAATAACTTCAAAAGCATGTGACGTCTTAGGGACACAAAATGCCATCTCCAGGAGATGTTGCTTATAGGAAAGTAAAATTTGGTTTCTTTTCCAGTTGCTGTCGTGCAGAACAGTGGTTCCAGCCGACTGAAATTGCTGCCGAAATGAAGGAATGAGGATCTTCTGGGAAATGTAGGCTCCTAATGGAGGGTTGTGGTTTGAAAAGGTTCCCACGCAGTGATTTTTTAAATGCCTATTGACCTAACTGCAGTGGCTGCTTTTCCATCCTAATCTGTTATATAATTACCATGCGACTTTGGCTCTGCCTCTTACAAGACTGATTTAAACGTACCCACCTGGACCAGCACCACTGACCTTTTGTTAGAATCTGTGGGGCTTATTGGAATTACACTGGCAGAAGCAGAGAATCTGGTGATTTCAACCAGATTAATCCTGGGAAAGTGGGGCTCCTTTGCCTTCCCAGGCTTGGGAGGATTGTCATAAAGCCAACATAGGGGATTTGAATGGCTTGAGAAAAATCGAACTTGGTACCTTAGTAAATGTTTGACCCCCAGTGACTCCTCCCACCTCCCACATTTTGACCCTTAGCATTACATTTGAGCCTGTAGCATCGGAGAAGCTATGTTAGTCCGAATCCGGTGCTGGGAATTACAGAAGCTAAGTCTGGATATCTTCAATTAACAAATGAATTTATTAGAAGGATAGAGAGTAGTAGCTCACAGAACAGGAGAAGCTGAGGATCTGCTTCATAAAAGTGTAAGAGAAGCTCTAGGAATTCAGGTGTTAGGAATAATGCAGTTTTCTTTGGCTGTTGCTACCAGAGTAAATAACCTGGGATCATTCTGAGTTTTTGTGTCACTTCTCTTGACATCAGAATTCCAGGTCAAGAGCATCTGATAGACCTCCCTTCAATCGTGTATTCATCCTCCCCTTGGCCGGGTTAAGGGGAGGCACCATGATTGATAGCCATTTCTCCTTTCAGAGAAGGGCTGTTCTCCAAAGAAAAATTAAGCCTCTCTGTCCTCAGGCCACTGTGGCACCATGGTTCCCCTTTGGCAGGGGGAGACATGGTGCCGTTGGGCAGGGAGAGGTGTGGAGGCGGCTCATACTATCTTTAGCTCACTGTCTTCCAGCTCTACCTCATACCTTCCCATACCTCCCAACCCTGAATGAGCACACCCGGCATCCCCACACCAGGAGAGCCTACGCTCCTCCCCAGGGGACGGATCTGCCATGTGTGAGCAGCTAGAGTTGGGGAGAACAAGGAAAGTGGGCAAGAGGAAGGAGTGCTTTTGGAGACGGAAGTGGGGATCCTGCCGTCTTCTTGAGCTGCTGAGTTGATTTTAATGTCTCCTCAGGTCAACACGGTTTTTAAAAATTATTATTATTTAATTTGAGAGAAACTCAAATTATCTTTCTATTGTAGTACCTGAGTTTTTTGTGATCTCTTAAATGAGAAAACAAAAATACAGTCATAGCCAATGTTTCTTTAATTCATTTTTCTAGAACCGACCTCACTATAATTTTTATTACATCACATAATTAATTATACCATATCTAATGGAACACGTTCTTTTATTGATGAGATAAACCAAAAAAATGAGCCTTCCAGAGAAGCGGAAAAAAGTTATTGAGCAGAGCCCCTCCCTCACCCCCGCCCCCAGGCGACGTGCTCATTTGAATGCTTGCTGATTCTCCAGCCCTAGATCTATTCTGTCTTGGGGTTTCCATATAAGTGACCTCTCTGCTGGTAGTAGCTAGCAACTTATAATATACTCAGGACTTCATCCCAGTGCACCCTAGAGTGGAACAAAACGACGCCACACGCTGGAGAAGAAATCTCTTCCAATGTTATGCCCATGCGGGTTCTAGTCTGGGGAATATCTACTTCTGTTGTTTCAGAAATATATATGGGCTTGTTTCTGCCTTAAACACACTTAAAATTTTTTTAAAGATTTTATTTATTTGAGAGAGAGAGAGAGAGAGTGGGAGGGTGAGGTAGAGAGAATCCGAAGCCAACTCCATGCTGAGTGCAGGGCCCAACGTGGGGCTCGATCCCACAACCCATGAGATCATGACCTGAGCCAAAGCCAACAGTTGGACGCTCAACTGACTGAACCACCCAGGCACTCTTAACATTTTTTAAACTTTGGTATGTTGCATATAGTTCAGTGAAAAGTTAATAATTGAGTTTGATTTACGTTAGAGCAAATCATTATGTTCATTCTGCTTTTCTCTCTTTTCCTTTCAGTTCAAATTACCTACTCCAGCACTGCAAATTTCTCTCATGCCTCTGTCACTGTTGGCCACCAAAGCAGAATGGAGCTGATGTTCCCTGAACACCTGCCATATGATAAGCATTTTGACAAGTGTTTTTGCATATATTATTTCATTTACAGTTGTAGTATCTTCAGGGAACATATGTGTAACCCAAGATTCAGAGCAGTTAAAAAAAAGTATCCAGGGTCATAAAGCTAGTAATTGGTAGGTTCATATTGGAAACGACATCTGTTTGATTTCAAAACACATTCTTTCCATTCATTGTATTATGTCAAGTAAGATAGTTAGATATCAACTTATCAAGAATTACTAAGCATCCCAGGAACAAATGCATGTTAGGAGTTCCTGAAGATCAAATGGGGACAGAAAAGATGGCTCAATGGGAGCAGAAAGAATCTTGTATTTGACATATAGTCTCTTGGTTCTCTCTCTCTCCCTTCGAGACCACCCAGAGGGTGAGTGGACTGAGTACTACTGAGTTCAGTGTTGAGCAGGTTAGGTCAGGAAGAAGGATCACTGAAACCTGGGGGACCATAAAGTAATTCCAGAAACTTATAGACTAGACAAAACAAAGCTTTAATTTAAATGGACATTGATTCATTCTTTCGTACAATGTACAATGAATATTTACTGTATCTGTGAGAGGTCAGGCACACAAAGATGAGTAAGACGTGGTTCCTCCTTCAATGACCTCAGTGTCTTTTGGTGAAGAGACATAAGTGAACAAGCTTATATCTTGTTAACTTTATATAACAAAGGGATAACAAATATATTTCCATTGCACTTGGGTGCCCCTTCTATAATCAACATATAGTGCACACATGCTGATTTTTGAACAGTCATTACTCCATTTAAAAAAAATTTTTTAAAGATTTTTATTTATTTGAGAGAGAGAGCATAAGTGAGGGGAAAGGGAGAAGTGGACTCCCTGCTGAGCAGGGAGCCTGACGTGGGGCTTGATCCCAGGACCCCAGGATCATGACCTGAGCCGAAGGCAGACGCTTAACCGACTGAGCCACCCAGATGCCCCTATATATTCCATTTTTATTTCCTTTTGAAGGATGACATCTCCCGCACTGGAAAGTGTGGTGAGATTGTTAAATCCAGGTGCCCTGAACCCTCTACTAACCAACAAACAGCCACCTGACCAACTTGGAACAAATATTCACTCTTTAGAATCAAAATCTTAAAAAGAGGATAGAAAGCTAGAAAACAATTCCCCAGAAATGATGGAAAATCATTCATTTTGGGGCAGGACATGACAACGCTGTTGAATAGCTCCTACACTTACCTCATCCCCACACCTCACCAGTTTCTATCAATTTCTGAGTCTTCTGGTCTATCCTGAGGGTTGACAGAAATACTCCCAATAAATTCCCATTATTAAACAATAAAAGATCCCCTAGATGAGATATGGGTTGTCGGGGGAAGATCGCAAGCAGGAAAACCAGTTAGGAGACTACCACAGTGATTCCGGTGAAAGAGGGTAACAGATTGAACTCAGGCTGGAGAAATGGAGAGGGGGAAGATGGATTCCAGACTCAGGTAAGAGAGCTTAGTTGGACTTGGTGACTACCAGATGTGGGCAGCCAGGAATATGGAGAGTAGGATGAGGAGCTTTTCAGTGAAAGAGAGTAGGACAGCTCCCCTCACCTCTTTTCTGTTGGTCTAGAGGCTATATTCTGAGTCAGCCTCGGTTTTGGCAGTATTTTCTTACTCGCTAAGGCTGTCTTCTTCCCACTCCACCCTCCCAGCCCTGGGATGAATATGATTTCCTCCTAAAAAAATCCTTCCCATTATCTAGAAATCTTGGCAAGGACACCAAATTCCTTTTTTCATCTTCTCTCCTAAGCCCCGGGGTACATGTTCAGATTCTTAGAAACAGTCCTGGGTGGCACGTAGCAGTCCAACATCAACAGGCAAACTCTAATGGTGACTCTATGTCACAAGCATACTTACTATATTTGATCCCATTTACATTCTCCTCTCTGCAACCACAGCCCACGCAGTTCACACGGCCTCACCTGTGGGGGTTCCCAGGGTGCCCTGCGCTTACAGGCTTTGCTACAGAGGAAGGGTATTCAAGTGCTTGTGGTCATGTGGAAAGAACCCAACAGCACTCGGGTGTGAAGAGTTGGACTCGATGGACTGTCCTGTCCCTTCCAAAGGGACAGGCAGACGGCAACCTTTGTGAGTCAGTGCCCTCTCTGCCTGCCTGTCCTTTGTACCAGTCTTTTGGACCAATAAATACAGTGACACCCATAACTACAACCTCTTATCTGCAGGAAAATAAGCCGGTAGGGAAGTTGTGCAAGACACACAACATCTACAAGAACTATGAACTTCCCCCTCTCTAGAAAGCCCCTAAGCCCTGGATTTGGGGAGGCTCACTTTTGAGATGGAAAAGACAAATTGGTAACAGCTCCAGCTGGATCTTTCTCTAGTTTCTCTTATTGGAAGATACCTTGGAACTTGAGTATCTTCAAACAAATAAACAAAAAAAGGTAATGAGCATTTTCACAAACACAGGTGGTACTTGAAATATCCCATTATTTCCTAGGCAATCTTCTGAAAAATAAAAGCAATGTATTGGTGTGTTCTAGTAGCTTTCGGATGCCCAGCATTTTCAAAGCCGTATTATTGAAGAGCTCCCATGTTTAATCTGTCTTAGTAAACAATATGCTACAGACACTGAGATTATAAACGAAATCTTGATGGCTGTGAGACGGAAAAGGACAGTGTCTCCTGTACAATTTATGCTCTAAGGCAATTTCTGCTGGATGACTGGATTATTGTATTTCTTACAGCTTGATCACCTGTATTTCATTTCAAATAAATTTTCTTCAGTCTCTTTGCCAACAAAGCACATTTGATAGAAATGCCTCAAAATCAATTTATACTACTTCACCAGTTTTATGCATTTTAAATTTAAGGAAACAACAATTAGGATATTTTCAACGATGAAAAGAATTCCATTAAGCTGCCACAAATGTCAAAAGTTCCTGGCTATGCTAACACTTATGTAATTGTTCTGGAAACCCCACGCACCGGAATAGACCTACAACACTAGGCATGACTCACTGAATATTTCTATGCACATAGAAATTTAGAGCATCTCTCTAAAATGCTCTCCAGTTGGGATTTATTTTTTCAAAGGAAAAAAAAAAAGACAAAATATGGTCCATCAAATCCAAAAGTTCTTTCTGTAATTTTTTGGGAAAGTACTGCTTCAGACGAGAGCATTAGAAGATGCTGCCCTTGTCACTAATAAAGCAGCAGACGGGCTAGCGTTAGAGCAGGTTGAAACTTTGCAATCTTTCCTGAAAAAAACAAAACAAAACAAAACAAAACCTAAAAGCCCCCAGAGAACATGTGGGTTCTCAAATTTCCAAATGGTCCTCATTTCCTCTTGTGACTTTAGTCCCAAGTATGTTTTTGAAAAGTTGTGGCTGGTAGCCTATGACTGGTGTCCTAATGCCCTGAGCGATGTCGGGGAAGATGATACGCGCCATGAAGAGCTCAGCAGTACAGACAGGCCTGGGCCCTCAAAGCCAAGGCTCACTGGTAGCATATATTCTGATAGTTTCTGCCGGACACCTTGTGCAAGTCCAAATTCTTACGGGGAATTTACAGAAGCTTATGGCATACCTGTGTCCCCGAAAGCCGATGTTTGGTGGTACCTTTCACACCGAGGTAATGCACTCGTCATTGGCAATAGTCACGGAATTGGGAATTCAATCAGTGGTGAGCCAAACCAGTTTTGTGGATGGGAAGGTTCCGAGGGCACTTCTGGCAGGCAGCTGAAACAGGTTGTAGACGGGAGCAAAGAGGCAGATCAGCCCTTTGGAGGCCATTGGCAGGCCACCCCAAGGAGGGCGAAGAGGAGGAGTCTGGTGGGCAATAACCATCCACGGACCGAAAACAGCCCGGGGTGAGCCCCGGGGCCAAGGACAGGGCTTGAGAAGAGACCCCAAGCCCTGCGGAGTGCGGAAAAGAAAAGGCAGAATTCCAGTGTCAGAGGAACTTAGAGGCAAAATGTGGAAGAAAGAAAGAGACCAAGTCAGTTGTTAGGACTGGAACACCAGGGAGAGCCTGTAACAGGAATAAGGAGGACGCCTCATAGCTGGCCGTGAAGCAGGAGCTCGGAACAGACTCCAGAGCCCACCGGACCAGAGAGCGAGCAAGGTGAACCACTGTGTTTCCTCGGCGCAGGAGCGGGCTTGGGCCCAGGGCTGGGGCTGTGGGGCAGGTGGGGCTCTGCAGCCCCAGCCAGAGGTTGAGTCTGAATCAGGGCGGGGTGCCAGGCAGATGGCGGGGCACCACCCACACCAAAGGCCTCGCGGCCCCCAGCCCCTTCGTTTTCACAACTTCACTCCCGTTTCTTTTCTCTTTTTTCTTGAACTTTTAAGATCTACTCTCTCAACAACGTTCTTTCTTTTTCTTTTTCTTTTTTAAGATTTTATTTATTTATTTATTTGAGAGCAAGTGAGAGAGAACACAAGTGGGGAGCAGAGGCAAAAGCAGGTTCCCTGAGAGCAGGGAGCCCCACTTGGGGCTCGATCCCACCTGGGATCATGACCTGAGCCAAAGGCAGACGCTTAACCGACTGAGCCACCCAGGCGCCCCTCTCTCAGCAGCTTTCAAATGTACAATACAGTATTATTGACTGTGGCCGTCATGCTGCATGCGATCTCCCCACGACTTGGTTATTCTATAACTGGACGTCTGTGCCCTTTCTGCAAGCTGTTTTTGTTACCCTGAAACTCACAGCCCACACTCCTCAGGCTGCTCACCTTCCAGGATCGGGTTCGAAGAGCATCTTCTGTGTGAAGCCCTTCCTGGCTTCTCTGGGTTCCAGCAGCATTTCATACAACTATCTGTTGTGACACTTTATACATGTCGTCTTGTCCTGTTTTTCTTTACCCACCTCTCTCCCACTAGCCTTCAAACTTCTTGCCAAATGAGTCTTGGCATCTCCTAAGCCCAGCCTAGGACCAGCACAGTATAAGATCTCGTAAATATTTGATGATAAATGGAGTGAACAAGTGTTTATTAAATTCAGATCGATCCACTGATAAATAAGGTAATGAATGAAGTAATTGTTAACACTTCCATCTATTGACAAAAAACATGAAATACTAACCGTCGCTAACGTTCGTGCACTGCTTGCTGTCTGTCCGGGGCTTCTATGCTCAATCCTTCACGTAGATTATCTTATTTCATCTTCACAACCACCCAAGGTGTAAGGACTATTATAACACCCATTATACAGATAAGAAAATGGAGGCATTATGCTAACATCTTTAAGAACTCGATCTGATCTGGGATCTGTATATTCTACTCAGCAGTAGAATTCCTCATTCCTTGGGCCTTCCGCTTGCCGCAGGGGATGTGGCGGCTGCTGGGGGTTGGGAGGAAGCTGTGATCAGGTTCGCTCGTCTCCCTGCTTCCCTGCTTCTTCCCCATGTCTTTCATTAACAAGATGCTGCCCCACGCAGTCCTACTGGCAAGTCCTGCAGGATGTCTACCCCTTCCTTTCCTGATGGGTAAAGTCTCACTGGAATTGGCCAGAGTTCCCTACTTCTCCTTTACGTTTTTTCCCTA